>NW_012100099.1:0-24301 GCF_000951045.1 Mandrillus leucophaeus | reverse complement strand
ATCTCCTGACCTCGTGATCTGCCCGCCTCGGCCTCCCAAAGTGCTGGGATTACAGGCTTGAGCCACCGCGCCTGGCCTAATTTTTGTATTTTTATAGAGACAAGCTTTCACTGTGTTGACCAGACCGGGTCTCAAACTCCTGACCTCAGGTGATGTGTCCAACTCAGCCTCCCAAAGTACTGGGATTACAGGTATGAGCCACTGCTTCTGACCACCCTTTTCATTTTTATTTGGTTTTGTTTGTAGGGTCCTGGGACTTTCCATGTAATCTAGAATTTACATATGAGATAAAGAGAAACTACAAAGTTAAGTTAAATTGCTCTGCATATTAAAAAGTTGAACACAGAACATACAAGAAAGTAAAATTAAAGGGTGAACTCAGATGATCAGAGAGAAAGACAAAAAGGAAGGTGAGAGAGTAATAGGAAATAAGGGCAAAATAGATTAGGTAGAATTTGGGAGAGGAAATGAGGAAAAAATATTGGGAGCAGGTGTCAGGTTTAATACTTTTGGCTTGAATTCTACTTCGTCTGATATCAGAATCACAAAGATACTTTCTTTCTTTTTTTTTTTTTTTTTTTTTTTTTTTAGACAGAGCCTTGCTCTGTCTCCCAGGCTGGAGTGCAATGGCGTGATGTTGGCTTACTGTAACCTCTGCCTCCTGGGTTCAAGCGATTCTCCTGCCTCAGCCTCCCAAGTAGCTGGGACTACAGGTGCCCGCCACCATGCCCGGCTAATTTCTGTATTTTCAGTAGAGACGGTGTTTCACCATATTGACTAGACTGCTCTGGAACTCCTGACCTCGATGATCCACCCGCCTTGGCCTCCCAAAGTTCTGGAATTACAGGTGTGAGCCACCCCACCCAGCCAGCTACTTTCTTATTATTTTGATTCGTCTAGTTAAAAAAAAAAAAAAAAAAAAAATGCCTCTTAAAAAATGTTTGACCTATGTTACTTTGTTTTTACTTATTCCTTTGTTTATGTTGCTAGTGTACAATATATAGCTAGCTCTGACTTTTGAAATCAGCATCATGTTTTCTTTTTAATAGGTAAGTCATGTTGACTTCATTCACTGATAAAACTGATGTATATAGACTTACCTTTGTCAAATTTTTTGTTACAATTTTTATGTATATTATTTTATATTTGTTGAGTTTGTTTAGTTCCCTTGGCTTAAAAAAATTGCTTTGGTATTTAGAAAAGTTGTATTTTTTGCTCCTATATTTAGCTTTGTGCCATGGTTGCTTTTTATCCACCCTTTTAATGCTTTTATAACCTGCTTTTTTAAATAACTGGTTTGACAGGGGTTTTTGTTTTATTTTGTTTTGTTTTTTGTTTTCGTTTTATTTTGTTTTTGAGACAGAGTCTCGCTTTGTCGTTCAGGCTGGAGTGCAATGGCGCAATCCTGGCTCACTGCAACCTCCCAGGTTCAAGCAAATCTACCTCTTCAGCCTCTGAGTAGCTGGGATTACAGGCACCCACCATCATGCCCAGCTAATTTTTATATTTTTGGTTGAGACAGGGTTTCACCATATTGGCCAGGCTGATCTCGAACTTCTGACCTCAGGTGATCTGCTCCCCTTGGCCTCCCAAAGTCCTGGGTTTACAGGCGTGAGCCACGGCGCCCGGCCTGTTGGACAGTTTTTATACAAATCCTTTAATACCCACCTGTTGCTTTATCAGTGAATTAATTCTTCTGTCCTCCTTCCTCCCTACATTTTTATTTCATTTCTTAAATTTAGGCTATATCTCTTTGTCTCATTTTTAGTTATTTAAAAAATAAACATAATATTCATCTTTATTGCTTTTTAAATTCATATAGTATTAAGGAACTTTGAAAACATAAGAACTTTTCAGTGGCATAATTTTTTGCCACTTCACTCCTCATCAATGTGCTATACCAATTTATTGTTATTATTTTATTTTCAATGGAAAATTGTATTTTTAAATAAAAATAATAAAGAGTTGTTTTACACTTACCCAGATATTTATCCTCTTCAATTGTCTTCATTACTTTCCACACTGTGGGGCGTCTTTTTCAGTTACAAAAGATCAGGTATTTTTTGTGTTAATGAGGATCTCTCTTTATTTTCCTATCTCACCTCCAGCTTTCTCCCAACAGGAATTCTGCCATGCTTCCCAGACACCAGTCTTTCTTTTTTATTTATTTATTTATTTATTTATTATTATTTTTTTTACTTTTTTATTTTTTTAATTTGTACTATTATACTTTAAGTTCTAGGGTACATGTGCATAACGTGCAGGTTTGTTACATATGTATACTTGTGCCATGTTGGTGTGCTGCACCCATCAACTCGTCAGCACCCATCAACTCGTCAGCACCCATCAACTCGTCATTTACATCAGGTATAACTGCCAATCAATCCCTCCCCCATCCCCCCTCCCCATGATAGGCCCCGCAGGCACCAGTCTTTCTAAGGCAGCGGCAGTGCATTCATAGAAGGTCTAGAAAGCCAAGGAGAGATTTTTTTTTTTTCCAGCTCCCTGCTTCTAGTTTGCACTTGGTGAAGGATGGGCATATCCTGTGAAAAATTCCGAAGTTCTGCTCCTCAGTCTTTAACTCAAATATGGTGGCAAATATACAGGATCTTGCTAGTAAATATGCTTAGAAACAAACCAGAAGAACTGCTAGAAAGGAGGCTACTTGTATTTCAACTGGCAAATTAAGTAATCAGTCTTGCTAAGGTGAAAAAAAAAAAAAGGTTGACGCAAAGCTTAAAATAACACATTCTTGATTCGAGCTCAGGTTCTTTAGAGAGCAGTACTTAATTCAGAGGAGGGCCAGACAAATGCATTTTCAGGAAAAGATGCAAAAGTGATGTATAAAGCCTTATGGATGGTGTGGTTACTCTGATTTATAAGAATTTGTTGGCTAATATTGGGGTTCAGTGAACAAAAGAAGAAACATTTTCTGAACTATAGTATCAATTTGGAGACTAGTAATTATATCTTCTTAGTATGAAATGATTGATTCATTCATTTTTTTTATTTGTAACAAGCCATTTCTTTAATATAGTGGTTCTCAAAGTGCAATCCCCATACCCTGAGCATAAGTATCACCTGGAAATGCAAACTTTTGTGCCTCTTCTCACTGTATTGAATCAACAACTCTAGAAGACGAAGCTTAGGAATTTGTGTGCGAAAATGCCCTCCAGGTGGTTCTGATGAACAATTAAATATTAAGACCATTGAGCTAGTACAGTTTTATAATTTTTAAATATTTAATATCTAATGACATTGAAAGTATAATGCAGAAAATGAGTCACTGAAGTGTTTGGAGTTTAACTACAAGCCTTTAGGTACATAGGAAGTGCTGTTCTCCAATATTTTACCATGAATCCCTAGGAGATTAAATAAACATTTCTATTGAATTCACATATTTCTATTTGTCACGTAAAACTGATCCATGATAATGTTTAAGTTTGAGGACAAGTTCTTTCTTTTCTTGAAAGTCCCAGAATGGAATTATGTGATTTTTCAAAAACCAATGACAATATAACAATGAATTAAAAACTTTAAGTGATAGTTTATATAAAGACATGTTTATTTCATGAATTGGACGACTACAACTTACAAAGATTAGACACACATACACACATATATTCATTAGATTTTGTTTCTTGGTGTCCAGTACTTTCATCTTATATAATAAATAATTTTGGTTTTTTGTTATTTATGGATGATTTTGTGATTTGACAAAAATTCTGAAAGTCAGTCTATTACTACTATTCCTAACAGTCAATACATTGCAAAAGAATTGTTTTATAAATATTCAATGTTTACTCTATTTAAACAATTAATAGAAATAGCCTGAGACATGATGTTGAAAAGTAATTTTTTTGAACATATTTCTAAACCTATTTAAATATGATTATTAACTCACGCCAAAGAGAGAAATTGAGGAACAACCTTTGGTATATGATGTAAACTGAATAAAATTATAGTGGTAGAGATGAATAAATAGTTTCATGAGGAGATTTTGCATTTGGAATTGCTTTGTTAGAAATTTCAGCATATTGCAGAAACATTAAAAGATCATCAGCTATAGAAAAGTTTGCTTAGCGCAAAATGAGATTTGGAAATAGGTCTTAAAACACACATCAAAATCTCATTCTTCTCCACCCAAGTTCTAATTTACTGCTCAGTTTAAAACAGTATTTTTCTGTCCCATCTCAGTTCATTTGCCATCCTGCTTAATTCAGGTCTCCTCTACTACCACCCCATATTAGTCCACTCTCGCATTGCTATAAATAAATACCTGAAACTGGGTAATTTATAAAGAAAAGAGGTTTAATTAACTCATGGTCTCTCAGGCTATATAGAAAGCATGGTTGGGGAGGGTGCAGGAAACTTTCAATCACAGTGGAAGGGGAAGCAAGCATGTCCTACATAGCCAGAGCAGGCAGAAGAGAGAGAAACAGGAGGTACTCTACCTTTTTCAATAACCAGATCTTCTGAGAACTCAGTAACTATTATGAGAACAGTAAGGTTGAAATCTGCCCCCATGATCCAATCACGTCCCACCAGGCCCCTCCTCCAATGCTGGGGATTACAATTCAACATGAGATTTGGCAGGGACATATATTCAAACAATATCACATCCTCATCCAAGCTGATGTCATTGCTTACCAGAATGACTGTAGAGGTCTCCTTAATGATCCTCTCTGCTCCAGTATCCTTTCTCCACTCAAATCTACTACTCCGCTTCAACCCTACTGGCGTTCTTGCTGTTCTGGGACACATCAGACATGCTCCTGCCTGAGTGCATTTCTGTTTTCTGTTTCCTTTGCTTGGAATGCTTTTCTTTCAGATATTTGCTTGCTTGTCTCACATTTTCTTTTGATTTTAATCAAATATTAGTTTCTCAAAAAAAGCCATCTTTGGCCACTATTCAAATTGGAAAGGCCTTTTAAAAAACTCCCCTTCTAACTTGTTATGCATTAACTTATCACTGTCTTACTCTAGATTTAATTTATTATTAATCTTCCTTGGTCTCCACACACCCTACATTCCCTACATTTACCTGAACGTTAGCGTCAGGGTGGGATGGGGGATATATTTCTTCTGTTCTATGCTGTATCAATGGTACCAAGAAAATGATGTAGCTTAGTGAATACACTAAAATAAACGTCTACGGAATAAGTGAATGAAAATAGAAATAATAGTAATGTAAAACTAGAGACAGAATATCAATATAAGCTTACAGAATGAAAAATCCTAAAGGGAACCAGCGTATGAAATAATCCACTACCTAATATAAAAAATAAACTTTTTAAAAAAAAATCAGTGAGAAGAATACACTTATTGGTTGGAAAGGACTGGTGAGATTCCAATTTATGCTAAACAATAAGAAGTCATTGTTTGAAAAAGGAAATAAAACCTCACTTTTCTTTTTAGGTGTACTTGTTTTCTAAGAGTGTTAAAGTAAACACAAAATAGCCTTTTCATCCTGATATGGTCACCCAAAAGAAAAAAAAGAAAAATAAAATTTGAAATAGAGGATTTTTGAATTATATTCTTCATTGATTTTGGAAAATCTTCAGCATCACAGAAGAGTATAAAGCATTTGCAGGAAAAAAAAAGTAAAGAATTCATACGGACTTAAAAGTTAACAAAGCAGCCAACAATGTGAAACAGCAGCAGAGCATTTTGCATGCTGGTGAAAACTGAGCTCATTAGTAAAGTGAGGGCTTAGAGCTGACTCTAGGGGAGGATACAGCTAGACTTCATATAGTCCTTCCTGCCGAGCTGATTGTGAAACAACCTTGGTCTCACTTTGTTAGAAGCTGCTCAGCATGCTTTCTGGCCTAAGATAAGATATGAGTCATTACAAAGGCCAGTGGAGAGGGACTAGCGTTTTGAAATAAACAGAATGAAAGGCCACCATAAAAGTTGGAATAGTATAAAATAAGATCCCAAATTTTTATGTGGATGCTTTCAGCATACATAGCATATGCTCAGCCATTGTTGAAACACACTAAAAGTCCCATTACATAATCCTATACATACAAAGGAAATATGTATCTATACATAATATAGATATATGAATATAATTATTGGATGTTGTTGATTCTGGAAGAAATTTTTTAAAAATAAATTATATTTGTATATTTTATGATTGGGGAAGGATGTAAAAGTCATCTGGTTTTAATTATCTTAGGTTAAGTAGAAGACTATATAGTCTCAAGTTTCAAAGACAATTTTTAATAATTAGAGTAAATAAAACAAAAATTATGACTTCAATTAATTATTGTTTTCCATGTTTATAGTCATAAGATAAAGTTGATCATAATAATAGAAATCACCGGTATATGCTAAAAATGAGTAGAAATTATTTATTACCTTTGAAAGTTCATTCTTTATGTAATTATTTAATAGTTACAAACTTCCCAAGACTACTAACTCTCAGATTTCAGAAAAAATATTCTGTTGTAATTATATAATATTTATGGACTAATAATATTATATTTTAAAACTTGAAAATCTGTCAGACAGTACACAAAAAAAAATACGACAGGAAGAGAGAGACAAGGAAAACAATGACCAGCCAGAATTCCAGTAGAGCATTGGTCCTGTTAGACACAGCGATTTGGAAACCTACAAGATGTTGAGCAAAGTAGCATCACTAAGAAAGTGTTGTGTGTGTGCAAATCATTTTCTAATCAACTTAATAACAGAGTTTAAAAGGAATAAGGTCAGCTTTACAATGTGATCCAAAGAAAAGAAGCAAACTTGACAGAAGCTTTGGCATTAACAAGAGCATGATGCTGAGATGGGACAACTGTATTCTAGAACCCTGTAGAATGAGGACCAGAGAAGGAATACAGGTGACTGTGTATATTAGTGCAGGAGATGGGGGTCAAGTCCTGAGCAGCAGGAGCAAGAGCTAAGCTGAGAAGTCTACCCAAGCAGAAAATAAGCAGACTGTCAGTGAGCAAGTCAGATAGCAGGAATTTGAAAGGCAAGGTTAGCTGGATCAGTACATAACGTAGTAGAATCCTCCTTCCCGCACCTAGGTAGACTTATAATTCAGGCAGATAAGGAACACCTCTTCTGCAATTTCTGTTATTCTCCCCTTACCTTAGAAAACCTCCTCAGTGTTTTACATGTGGGGTACAGGGAATTAAATGCATTGGTTATAATGGAGTATTGCTTTTTGCTTGAACCACTCTCTCACGGTTAATTCACAGAGGAACAGTGCTGGGTACTAGTAACAGCTTAAGGCATATATTTTATATATATATATACACACACATACACACACACACACACACACACACACATATATAAAAATTGCATTCATAGCCCATGGGGGCTGGTTCTCAGTCTGACCATTATTAGTTCCACCAGGAATCTTGGTATTAAAATTTAGCACCTTCTCATTAAATTCTCCAAGAACATCAATTTTGTGACATAGCAGCTACCTTAGAGAATAGTTGTGAAACTCAGCCTGACCATGACAAATTGTGGAAGCAAGCACAAACAAATCAGATAAAGCTTGAAAAGCAGAAACATGAAGCATAGCTTTCATATTAAAACCCACTTACTTAAAAATGGCTGATCAACATATGCACATTCTTCCTTTGATTTATTAATTAATACAGTGTGGAGGCTAAATAGCATGCTCTCCCATTGGTTTCCAGTCAACAGGTGCCATAAGACTTTTTTATCTTTTAAAACGACTTACCTGCACTTGATTGTTAATTTACAGAAAAAAAAAAAACATTTCTTACAAGTACAATTTCCGGTTTAGTCAAGATGTGAAACACCTTATTCCATGTGCTTTTTGAGATTGATCTGAATAAGAGCTTTTTAAAAATTTGAATTTTAAAAAATTTATTCAGGGAAATTACATGAAATATTAAAATGTGATTAAATAAAACTATGCATTGTGCATCACCTACTGTGAATAAAAATTATAAATATAACTTTTGCTCTATTCTCTATGAGTGTTTGTTAAAAGTTTAACATTTACTGGATCATAGGTGCAACATTGGTAAGTCCTTCATTAAGAAAGACAGAATAGTCACAGAAAAGGCTTTCCAGGAGCACAGGGTTTAGTTACAATTTAATGCCGTCAGTACATTCAGGGTTACATTTTTTGTGTGTGTGCTATCAATATTCTTGCTATTTAGCTACTACTATTTTAAATAGAAAATATATTCTTACAAAATGAACTCTTATTATTGTTTATTTATGTAAATAATCTAAAATTTCTGTATCTTTTTGAAATAAAACAATTATAAACATACTATATGTTTAGTTGCATTTTATAATTGTAGTAATGAAAACATGAAAATGGTTAGTCAAATTTTGGAGATGATTTTGGTTAGCATTCGCTTCAGTCTTTGGGGGCAAAAAAATCATAAATAGTCAAGAACATTGGCAATGTGTCACTGCCCAAAGCCCTCTCCCAGGGGTTTATATTCCTTGCATTTTATTGACAAATAAAAATCAAATTCAGATTCAGTAAAAAGAGAATTTAGTAAAAATTACTGGATTATTACATAAAAGGGGGCAAAGGAACTGTTGCAGTGGTTGGGGAGGAGGAATTATTGCCATAGGGAGAGCATGCTTTGACCATAAGCTCTGTACGCATCTCAAGGGTTATGCAAAAAAAAAAAAAAAAAAAAAAAAAAAATGTTTCTTTCATAAGGAGTAAACCAGGCTAGAAGGAGAGGGTTGTGGGCAAGTGAGATCATCTGAAGACTTGATCAGATAGTAGGTCAGAGACTGTTTTACCCTGAGGCCAGCCTATTGCTAAAGGGAGGTGGTTGGGGATAGACTGTTTAAGCAGAGATTGTATGCTCTTCATTCTATGAGTGGGTGAAAGTTCAGGGACATGGAAAAAGAAGAGAATTTTAACCAAAGTTTGGTTAGCAAGCATTTGTTCCAATTGATCACTGGGATCAAGCAGTTCAGCCAATCATTAATGAGAAAAAAGAATGGAAATGTAGAAGGTCTCTGTCCTGGTCACGGATACACAAGAAGGGCATCCTTCTGTCTTACATAAGTCATGTGGCAAGAGTGATTCTTTTCAGTGAGATGTTTTCCAGAACACAAGAGGGTGGAGACATTTCCTAATAATCAGTGTTTTCCAGGAGCACAGGGTTTAGCTAAAACTTAATGCTGTCAATACATTCAGGGTTACAATTTTTTTGTCTACTATCACTATTCTTGCTATCTAGCTACTACTATTTTAAATAGAAAATGTATTCCTACAAAATGAACCCTTATTATTGTTTATTTATGTAAATAACCTAAAATTTCTGTATCTTTTTGAAAATAAAACAATTATAAACATACTATATATTTAGTTGCATTTTATAAAAGCCACGTGAAAACAAATAATATTATTTAGTAAAGGATTTGTATATCTTCTAACCTGTCAATATGCTAAGTAAAATATTTTATTTCCTGACATTTCTCAAATTTAGCATGCATGAAATGGAGAGGTAGCCATGATTTACTGCTCAATATTTACCCCATCTTTATCAGGAAATCTGGAAGAGATGCAATTTAAGGTGAATACATAAACTGGTCAGTTTCATTTTTTTTCCCAGGTGCAGCTTAATACCACTTCCTACAAAATATACAATTTGAGAGAGAATAATGAAAAAGCTATATTGCTAGATAAACTTACAGGAAACGTTATTAAAACATAATTAAATGGCTTCTTTATGAGTAAAATAATTGACAGCTTCTTTCAAGTAGCAGCTTATAATTTAGAAATACTTGTAATTTATTCCTTGACACTTCTCCAGTTCACTGAGAAAGTTTCCCAGTGACCATGAATGTCTGTTGGCACATGTAACAAAACCAAGGGCTGGATTTGGAAAACCAGTTTGACTTTAGCAAAATGTTCCTGGGTAGCTTTCGCTCTCTTCTGGAAGAGTTCACTAACAGATGGCAACTTGTCATTGTTAATGGAGTGTTATCCTGAAAAACTTCGAGGATCCATGCAGAGTGTGACACTCTTCCCCTCCTCTTTTCAAGCCACCTCACAGAAATAGCCAATAATGACCTCTTTCTTTTCACAGATGATTCCACCTTATGTCGGCTGATTCATTCCAAGCCACATCGTGGCTGCTTTAATCCAAATATGACAAAAGACTTTTCGTTGTTTGACAGCTAATCTATGTACTAAAGAGTGGAGGCATCCCGATGCAGTAGGAAGAGGATTGTGACCCAAAGGTAGGAGTCCTGAGATATAGACCTGGCTTTGTGAGTCCTTGGCCAGATAACTTCTCCATCGTGGGTTGCACTATTCTCATTGAAACATGAGCAGCTTGTCTTACACAAATAGGATTGTTTAAGGTGAATTTATGAGATTCTAAATTCCTTTTACATAAACAAAGAAACCATCAGATTGTTAGCTGTGTATGTGTAACCATTTTTATGTTCAATTTACTTTATTCTACTAAAATTATATTTTCATGGAAAAATTAGCAATCTGGTTTCTAAAGTAGATAATAGTCACAAAACAACACGATTTTATCTTCCTGTATTTGCTTAGCAATACATGGATTTCAGAGCTCATTCACAGCATAATTTTTGTTTCTTTAAATCCATTAACAACTTAGTAGTTTAAAGATAACAATGGAAAATGGTAAAAATTTACCCAAGATCATACACAATGAGGAAATAAAGGCAGACTATAACTCAGATAATATGAATCCTGGCAAGCTTTGTTCACTTATTAAACCAGAATTATCTATTTTATTTTATTAATGATCGTTAGTATTTACATTCTACCTGACAGTTGCATGGTGTTTTATACTTTTAATTGTTTTACAGATAACATTTTACCTAAATCTAGACAATAGCATCCAGAAGAAAAAAAAGTTAAAACTGTGTCCAAGGTCCCAGAGTTAATGTGTGATAGATAAGGGAGGAAATCAGTGATGCGCAGGTAGAGGGAAGTGTCCTAATTCCCACCGCACAATATTCCAAATCCCACCCCAGTGTTTAAATTTCTCTGGGAGAGGATTAGGTTCTGTTCCAAATGCCTATTGAGTAATTAGAAATACATTTTTTAATCCAACATTTTTGTACTTAAATTTGCACCAATGTTCTCTAACCAGCCGTTTTTCTTCCTTTCATCCTTTTTTCTTCCTTCTCTCCCTCCCTTCTTTACTCTTTCTTTTCTTCCTTCTATGCTTCTTTTCCTTCCTTGCTTTTTTTAGTATTGCTTTCTATTCCTCTTCCATCACTTTGCCCATTATTTTCGTACTGCTATTTCATGCAGATCCCATAGATAAAAATGTTGTCCCTTTATGAATGATTACTCAGGGACCTGAACAAATGAACATAGTATTCAACTTCCTTTGAAAAGAAATACTGGTACTTTTGCAGATTTTCCTTTTGTTGTGATTAGAAAAACATCAATAACATTTTCCTACAAATAGATGTTAGCAACAATACAAGAAAATTAGCATTCTTATTGCATAGAATTTGTTACTTCCCGTGAATGAATTGGAGAGTAGCTAATGCTGATGTAGTTTAAAATGAAAAGGAAATGTAAACAGAATTGAAGTTGATTCCTTGAAAGTATTTTTTTAAATAAAGAAATCCTTAAAGACAATGCTTTCAGTTTTAGACAAAACATTCTACTCAAATATGAGTAGTCATAATAAAAAGTCATAAGTATTTCAATTATATTTCCCATTTGCATCATACTTTATGGTTTCCAGTACAAGAGATGTGAATTGGAATTATGAGATCAGTTTTCCTCTAGTAGTGCAGGGAATGTATTTATGGACTCCAGAGTGATTCCATCTGTTCAAAGGAATCAAAATGTTCATGTATGCAAACTGTTTTAGACTAGCGATTTCAAAGAAATAAGTTTTTTCTTATCTTCTACACTGTAGTTAACTTCATTTTACAGACTGATTGTATAATAATCCTTAACAAATCATAAAGTCATAGAATGATAAGATGAATAGACACCCTGAAAGCTCATTTTAACCATTGCAGTCAGGTAAACATCTATGATGTATCATTAAAGGAAGGATAAAGAAAACACGTGCACACACACAATGATAAAGAAGCATCGTATGACAGTATACATTTCTTTTTATCCTGAGGTAGCACACAATAAAAATTAAATATAAAATTCCATGTATTTTTTTAAATCCATATAAAATTCATTAAAATTCATGACTTTTCAAAGAGGTCTCGAAGGTGTTACATTGTGTTAAGCATACTTTTGAAAAATGATTCTCATCCCTGACATTTTATAATATATTTTACCTATTTGAGTGAAAAGATATATTTTTTAAAGACTTACTGTGATGAGTTATTAAAGGGTGATCTTAGCATCCCAGAAAAAGAATTCTGCTTATGCAAAGCCCCAGTTACTGAGTGGTGTGTAATACAGTTAAATCTATTCTACTGCAGGGTTAGTGGCAGCCCTAATTATCAAGAGAGTAGCTGGTACGCCCTAGAATGGTGAATGCTGAAATCCTAGGGTACATCTATATCCAAGCCTTTGCCATATCACGTTTTATCATACCATAGCCCTGATCATACCAGGGGAGGACTAATACACCCCTAAATTCTGTAGTTCAAATTTCCCATAAGTCTAGGACTAGAACCCTTTCTTCTAAAATGTGGTATCTGGCAAATCTGGAGCAGGGAGGGATGTGTGTATGATTTTAATGTGTAGTGCCAATTTCTATGGTGTAAATATTTTCAAGTTTGATTTCCAGCTA
Organism: Mandrillus leucophaeus; assembly: GCF_000951045.1. Lineage (NCBI taxonomy): Eukaryota > Metazoa > Chordata > Mammalia > Primates > Cercopithecidae > Mandrillus > Mandrillus leucophaeus. Next base: position 11,567 of record NW_012100099.1, on the reverse strand, counting down.
CCAACATGAAATTGCTGAACATAGACCTGAGAAGAGACAGTAGCACATAATTACATAGTATTTCTGCCATAGAGTACAAGAGACATAAATAACTTCAAGAACAAAGATATTAATAAAATGTAGTAGGATTGTTAAGAAGTAATGAATTTTGCATATTTGTTACATTTGCATTTAAAAAATGTATTAAAGTATGTATATCTTAAGTTTTAGTAATGTTTGTGCTTAACCGCCAGTTAACAAGACTGAAAATTTATCAATCAAATCTAATCAACACACCACTCTATCTGGCCAAACTAGAACTTTGTGGGCTACCGAAGAATTCCGTCATCACCAGAGACCTGCACACCCACTCCGTTGTTTTTCCAGTGAGTTTTCTCCAGGAACTTTGCTGCTACTCTTTACCATGTGCAAGCTACTTGATTTTTGCTTTGTTTTTCACAAACAACTGTGAGATAATTCTTAGTTTAAATATAATCTTATTTTGTTTTTAACTTTTTAATTTTTTAATTGACAAAATTTGTTTATATTTATCATGCATAATGTGTTTTTTTTAAATGTTTATACATACAAAATGGTTAAATGGGTTTAATTAACATACAAATTACCTTGTGAGAGAAACCTTACAAGGAGTCTGTCATTTTCTCATTTTTCCTTATTACCCACAAATAAAAAATTTGTCTTGGACCAGCAGCATCAATTTATTAAAAACATAAAATCTCAAGCTCCACCCTAAAGCTACTGAATCAGCATCCACCCTTCATCAGGATCCTCGCATGTTTTGATTGCAAATTAAAGCTCGAGAGTCATTAATCCATACAATCTCCATGAGGGCAGAGCCAGTTTAGATAATTGTTATATTTTCAGCACCTATCAGGGACTGGCACTGACAGGCACTCATAAGTATTTTTAAATGTTTATTTGTATTAAACCAAAATAGATTGTTTTCAAGTTTTCAGTCTATTTTCTTTATAAGCATTGTCATAGGTAGCTTGAAGATAGAATTCAGAAAAAGAAATGGAAAATCCCTAACATAAAAATAAGCAAATTTCAAACTTACCTGGGATGATTATTCAATATTTACCAATTATATAATTTGGTATGTATTGGTATGTATTGGTAAAGATTTACCAAAATATTTATGAAAAATATTTTTCATAAAGTATTATTTTATTTGAATTTTATTTCTGACAGTATATTAATTTATTCTTGCTTAATTTTTGTGATATTACTTCATGTTCCCACAAAACATTTAATCATAATTTTATTATATAATTAAAATGTTTTCAAAGTGTTAAAAAATAAATCACTTAAGAGTCCTTCTGAAAATGCAGATTTCTGGACCTTACTCTGTACATGCTTAATAAAAATCTAGAAATATGTATTTGAACACTCTTACCTTAATTGATTTCGTTTTGAGTGTCAATAAACAAAATTTCAACAAATTTTTAAAGATCAAATTGCCTTTTATTAGCTGTTCATGAACCAGGCAGCATCCAGTCTACAAAACAGACAGATGCTCCATGAGTGTGGCTGAACAGTTGTTTTTAATTAAGGAAAATTGAACAGTAAGAAGGAAACAACATAGTACAAAAAGAAGATTGGTTAACATAAGGTTACTTCAAGTTACTTTCCTTATACGGGTTAAAGCAGAGGGGACATCCTTATATCACTGACTCAGGTTGACTGGGCCCTTTTCATTGATTGCTATAAATTTCGTTTTTTTGTTTTGTTTTGTTTTGTTTTGTTTGTTTTGTTTTTTTTACTGGCTTGTTTAGGGATTAGGCAATCATTTCTTTCCAGATTTCTCAGAAGGTGAGATATTACAAGTAAATAGTGCAGGTTTCACTTTAGTGATGTGAACCCTTAGCAGGAGTGATTTCATTTTGGGTTAGTCAGTTGGGGCTTAGCATGGGAGTTCAGTAAAAATCAATAGACTTCCATGAATTTTATTTAGCGTGGGCAATTCCTACTGTTTGGAAATTAATCTGATGTAAAAATATGACTTCTTAGCACACATTCTTATGATGAAATACACGTGCAATTCTTTTTTTTTTCCTTTATCTAGGGGGCTAATAGCTGTAAACAACTTTAATAGATACACTTTAAAGCAATGATTATTTTCAGTGCTTTCATAGACTCTGAGACCATCTTATTTCTGTTGAAAGGGAAACCCAGGTGGTTTGGCATTTGCTTAGAATGACTGGGCTGCCCAGGCTTATAAGTGAGAGTGTTCAGAGGAGACTGGCATTTGAATCACGGCTGAATAGGGAAGACTGCCCCTCAGTGTGAGCGAGCACCATCCAATCATCTGGGGGCCCAAATGGGACAAAAAGGCGGAGGAAAATTCTTGCTCTATCTTCTAGGACTCAGACATCCTTCTTCTCCTGACCTGGAATGTCAGAACCTCAGGTTCTCTGGTCTTGGATTTAGGACTAGGCAGCTTCCCAGATTCTTGGGCCATTGGCCTTGATCTGAGAGGTACACCATTGACTTCCTTCGTTTTGAGGTGTTTGAACTTAGACCAAGTCATGCTACAGGCTTCCCTGGTTCTCTAGCTTGCAGACAGCCTTTTGTGGGACTTCCCAGTATTTATAATCACCTAAGTTAATCCTGTTAATAAATCCTTCCTCATCCCTCTCTATCCTACCAGTCCTGCCTCTCTGGAGAGCTCTGACTAAAACATCTAGTTATTTGGTAATGATTTGAACTTATTAGTTAAAAATCACTTGGATTTCTTTTCATTTTATTATTTTGTTATATTTCCCTGCTGTACTGATTACATATTATACTATGTTCTATAACAACACTTTCAGAAAGAATCTTTTTCACTTGCCACTGTGTCAAAATAATATATGTATTTTAGACAACTACTTAGAAGGGTCAAAGACAAAAACATGATTTTTAGTATGTTAAACACCAATAGCACAACTGAAATTGCAAACTGAGTGTGCTTAAACTATGTTATTAGAGGCTACACTGAAAAATTTGAGATAGCAACATAAGACACAAGATACACATTTGCATATCTAAGTGAAACCTACTTACTATGTCTAAGATATAATGTACACAGCCCATTATTTTATTGTATGTTAAAGACTATAGTTCTATATTTGTACAGGCTTTGCTTATTAATAATTGTATAACATATAATAGTCTGTAAAACACTTTCCCTTAGATCATCTCCACACTGGAAACAACTGTGATACTATGATCCTTTTAGTAAGGAGTAAACTAATTCCTAAAAAGTTAAATGAATTAACTGCTCAAGATAATCCAGGTAATAACTAAAAAAAAATTCATCTGAGATGAGATGTGGGCTCCGTAATATAAAGATTTGTATTATTGAATTGCAATACAATTTCACACATTCTATTAATCATATAGTGCAGGTACATTTTTGTCATTGACTTTCTACAAATGATAGCTATTTCTACTCGTGTTCTTCTTGGTTTCACTTCCTCTCAGGACACCAGAAAGAAAACTAAGACTATTGCTAGCGGAGTTGCAGCTGTCTTACAAAGCAAGTGGGGCAAAAGAAAGATTCAGAATAGAGCCTTTGAAAGCCTATTAGAATAATCCTGCTGTAGAATAAGAGAGGAGTGGAGTGGAGAGCAGGGATTCTGGGTTTACATCCCTGCTCTTCACTTAAAAGCAGTTTAACTTTAGAGTGATCATTCCACCCATCTGTGTTGTTTCTCTCATCTGTAAAGCATGACTGAGGATATTGGGATGATTTGATTTGCTGTTACTAATATTAAATGAGAAAAGTAATACTGAAATTATTATAAATCATGAAATGCTATAACTTGTAGTAACCATGGAACCACAATATTTGCCAAGCCAATGCAATTCACACTTCTCTTCTCCATGTTCATCCACTCCCAAAGCATTATCTATACACTGATAATTTCCAAAATTGTATTTCCAGTGCCATATCTCAGATAGAGAAAAATCCTAGGTTATCAGCGTGTTCCACCACACATTGACCTTTTCTTTCATTATTACCACCCCCCTTTCTCTCTGCACCCTTGCTTTTTGCACAACCTAGGTACTCTTCTGTCTCAGGGTCTTTGCCCTCTGCTCTGCTTCAAATGCCCTCACTCAGTTATCAACATGGCTATTCTCTCACTTCCCTTGAATCCTCTCTCACATGTCATTATATCAGAGAAGCATGCTTGAAAAACCTCAATAAAATAGCATTCCCCTCCTTTTGCCCCTTTCTGTCCCTCTACCCTGCTTTATTTTCCTTCATAGCACAAATCTCCATCTTGCTGGAATATTACATATTGATTCATTTTTGTGTTCAATCTTTATCTTCTTCCATTAAAGTACAAAGATAACAGGAGCAGAGCTTGGTGTCACTGCTCTATTTCCAGGAATTAATACTTAGAAGGTACTCAAGAATTATTCATTAAATGAAACATCGCACCAAAAAATATCATATGCTGGCAATAGTAGATACTTAATTATTAAGAGTGGATTTATTTAATTTTATGGCAGTAAACATCTAGATATCTGTAAACTCTTTCTCTTGACGTCCAGTACTTACGGATCTGTCAGTTGTATCAAATGCTGGAAGAAGGTGAAATTGTTCACATGTATCTTTCTCAAATCTATTTACTCATATAGTAAATATTGACTGACTGCTTATTGTGTACTAGATTCACAAAGAACTATGATAATAATATCATTGAAAATTATATTATCTTCTATTATATCCCCAAATAGTGTTTTATATGTATTCTGCCAAAATTCTGTGAGGTTCATATATTTTTCTCCATCTTACTAGTGAGAAAACTGAGTTTCAAAAATCTTAAGTAATTTGGCCAAGTTAACAAAGCTCTTAGTCACTGATATTTGAATCCAGGTTTGTCTTACTTCACATGCTATTATCCCCTGCCATATTGCTTATTAGTATATCTTTAAGCAGGAAATATTAAAAGAATAAAATGATATAGTTATGCTAGAATTTTTTCACTTAGAAAATCTATTTGATGAGATTGTATTGATTCACAGGCTCATTTCATTTTAGCAACTCTATGTTCTTGAACCTGTCTTTTAACTGAGAATCATAACAAGTTACATTGAGGAAAAAAGCCTCAGTTGTTTAGTTCCATTATCTCATTTTATTGATCTGGAAAATCTGGTTAAGGAATGTTGCTTCACTGAAAATCACATAGCTGACCTATTACTTAAACCCTTCTAACTCTTTGGTCAGTGTTGACTAGTTTGGGCTTTCCCCAATGCCAGTTTACGATACAGGATTCCAAAATAAGTAAATAAGTAAATAATCTGTTTTCAGCCACACTTATTATGGGTTATTTTTGGAAGAAATTTGAAAAAGACTTTCACTGGAGAATTGACTATATATGCAAAGTAGAAACTGTTTTTAGTCAATCAATAATACATTACCAGAAGAGAGAAAACTGGAGTGGGTGGAAAAGTCAGGTAAAAGAGCGAGGATTACACATGGGAAAATTGGAGAGCCATTGTATGGCTGAAGTGACATACAATAGTGTTTGAATAAAACTAAATAGTGTTTATGGCTAAGGTAGCTGATAGCTCAAAGGTGTAACAAATCATGATTGCCAATCTCTTGTATATTGTAGTTGTGTTGGCAAATATATTACTTAAATATGCCAAAAATATTTATGTAGCAGAGCAGTGAATGCCACAAGCTAGAAACATATATGCTGTATTAGAAACTTAAAAACACACACCACTTAATGTAGAATGTAACATTAAAAAACAAAATATGACATATAAACACTCCCTGTACTATTTTTTCTATTTAAATATAAAAAATCAGTTATCAGTATTATCTGGAAAAAAGCTTCAAATAACAATATAAATTCAGTATTCTTTTCCTATATAAACTTACCAGTTGATTGTAACCACTCTGTACTTGATCAGAGCCCAGAATTATGTCATACAAATAGTGTAGGCCTAGTTATTTTTCTATGTTCAATCAGTGTTTCAACAAGATATTCTATTGAAATAAGCCTTAAGTGACTGTGAAAATCTGTATTATGATCAATTTGTGTGTTGGCTTTACACACTTGCATTCCCAAAGCAAATATTTAAGCAACTTTCCAAATATTTCCATGCTAAGATTTCTTATTCTAAATGTTTTTGAAAAATAAAGAGAAAGAGGAATAAAGGATTTTGCATTAGAAAGAGCCAGAAGAGTTATAAGCAAGTATCTTGGAAACAATTTTTCACCTTAGTTATTATAAAATTCAACTGTTGACTATTTTAAATTAAAGATTTATATTACCTATATAAACAAGTAAATGTTTTCATTGACTTATGTTTGTTTCATAGTACATAGGTGGAATACAAGATACCAAGCAGCAGAAAATAAGAAACTCAAAACTGTAAATGAATATTTTTCTTTCTATGTTAAGGGAAAACTGATAGAAAACCAATTTAGCTTTTAGAAAACAAACACAATTAGAGATTACATTGTCCTTAGGAAATTTGTTCTACATTATAAAACAAATTTTGTTCTTTTGTTGGCCTTATTTAGGATATATTTTGTTTTGAATCCCAGACAGTCAATCTCTATCCCACTGGGGACAAAAAATAAAAATAAGATCAGTAAAGTAAATTATTTAATAGTAAGATTTAAGAAAAAAGTGTTTTGTAAACATTGTAGTTGCTTCAAATGAAGTATTCTAAAAGCCAGTAGGCATACTTTCATTGTCTAGGCATATCGTTACATAAACAAGATTGTGTGTGGACTAATCAGGAAACCCAATGCTCTTTTCTAACATTGTTTCTGTGTGTGTGTGTGTGTGTGTGTGTGTGGGTGGGTGGGTGTGTGTTTGTGGGGGTAGGGAGGGGAGGGAATTATGAGTTCAAAAAAGTTTAAAAATTTAAATTTCTAGTATCTTTCTGCCTCAAATCCATTCCTAATAGAATAAATACACACTCTGCTTTTCTGCTTTAAGTCATGATAATATTCAAAAGACATTTTATATTACAAATTAAAAAATAAATAATGTTACCATAATGTTTGCAGAAAAAAATAAATAAAAACTAAAGTACATATTACCCATTAAATTCTGCCATCTATTTTTCCCAGATATGTCCTGTAAATTCTTTATTATCTCCTTTGTTTATCCACATGAAATTTTAACTTCTCATTTTAACTTGAAATTCTACCACAATACCTGCACATTAAAATTTTTAGAAAGATTTTTGAAACGATCCTCTTCTTTTTTTTTTCTTGTTAATCACTCTAAAGGTTTAAAGTTATTAGATTTTTTCAATAAGCAATAAAATGAAATGCCTCGGGATTGAAAATGAATGTTTTACTTTGACAATCACTGGGGAAATGAACAAAATCTGGGGAAATTAAAGATTCATTCTAGAATTTGAATCAACAACTAAATTTTGAATAGATATGGAGCATTTTGAAGAAGAAGTCAAATCTTACTCTGTGATTTAAAGGCTGAGTGACTGAGAGAGTAGTAGTGCCAGGACACATAATTGAAAAGTTTAGGGGATGTCATCTGTTTAGGATTGGGAAAATAATAAGGTTGGATTTTGACATGTTGAGTTTGTCTCATCAGCAAACCAATTGATAAATAGTTGGATGCAGCTTAAATCTCATGGGAGAGGTCAGATGTCAAGATACATGGATTGTGTTTGATTTAACAAATCTTTACTAATCATTCTCTCTAGAGAATTTTCTGAGAAATGATATCTAGTATCGAATAAAATGGTGGCTCTTCCTGGATTCCTCTGTCTTAAGAGGAAGAAATAGATATATACATAAGTACTTAAACAAAGTTACATGGAGGTATTCATAATATACTATGAATATCCATATGACAAGCAATTCCATTTGCCTTCATGGCTTGGATAAAGCCACGGAACTATGGGGTTTCAGCCAATTAAGTTGGAAACCAAGGTGCTTCATCACCGATTCCTGCCTTAGCTATTGCCTCTCCCTATGTTGTATCACTTTGTGAAAAGATATTTTGATGACAATAGCATCCTCTGTGTATACTATTCCCTATGACTCTATTTCTTCTTACCAATTCCTTTTATCCTTATAGATTTTGCTGCGTAAGTAGCTACTCCTTAAGTTGTTCCTTACTTTCTTGGCTTGAGTTATGTTTCTTCTTAAGAGTTCTTATGTAACTCAGTACTCACTGCTATTATACTGTTATTAAGCAGTGTTACAATTATGTATTTGGTAGAACTCTCATTAGGTTGTCAGCTACTCAGTGAGGAGGCTGGTTTTATCTCTGAATCCCTAAAGTATGGTATAATACTTGACATCCATGAGAAGCTTGATAACTACGTGTGGGAAAAGAAAGGGAAAATGGAAAAAAAAAAGAAGTAAAGGAGGAGCAATGAAAAAAGGCAGAAAGACACAGAGTAAGAAATTCTCAAGGCAGAGCCTAGAATTATTAGGGTGATATAAACAGATGCTGTAGAGAAATAAATGATTATGATGTAATTGTCCAGGAAATGAGTATAAAATGAAATTAGAGAGTAATTTACAGTACATTGATTTGCAGTAATGGAAATGCCTTTATTTTAATTCATATATGCACATATTTCAATATCGTGGGAGCTGGGGGCTGAAGGATAAATGTGGACAATAAATGAAATATTTTTCAGATTTCTGGTGTGATTAGAAGACTAGATTTCTTATTAAGAAGTCACCAATAAGATGACAGTGAAAATAGCAGAATAGGAAATTCTAAAGGCTTGAGCCTGCATAAAAACATCGAAAAGAAAAGTAAAAACGTTTAGAATTAGCTCTTTTAGAACTCTGGAAGACAGTTGATATTTTACAGAAACCAAGCAAATGCTGGATCAAGAAAAAGGCAGCTTAAATCTGGAAAGAAAACTTTGTGACATTTTAACATAGGTTTTCTTCATTCATCTCCACCCTCATGATGACTGTGTTCTTGAAAATAGCAGCTTATGTTCCCAAATGGATTACTGGGTTCCACAGCGACCAGAACATACTGTGGTGAACTACGAGGGAACACAGTATGTTCTGGTCCCTCTAGAGCCCAGTTTGGACCGGTATGGGAAGTCCCTAAGGAACTGATACAATGCATTTGTCTTTAGTTCTAACTTGGAACTATTTTAGGGTGAAAAAGTAGCTAAGTGTAAGGCATTCCTCATAAACATTAAAAGGTAAATGAAGAAGCCACTGCCCAAAGAGGCAAAAGATTACAGATGGGGGCAAACAATGTATGTGCTGAAAGTCTATGGGAAAAAAAAAAAAAAAAACTGAGGAGATAATTACTTTGGGGTAAAAGGGCTTTGAAAATGTTCTGCCTATGAAAGGGAATCTAGAAAGCAAGACACGACCAAGTAAGGAGTCATGCTCAAAAAAGACCGGAGAAGTCCTGAGGTATCAAGTCCAGCTGACTGTTAGGCTGAGCACAGATAAGAAGTGAATGCTAAGGCAGAGTTGCAAATGTGGTAACTAAGCATTGTAGTGTCCCAACACAGAGCAATTCGCAAAAACCAGGAGAGTATTATTATTATTAATATTTGGCTATTGTTGTTGTTCCAGGAATTTAAGGACATCTCTGCCAAATGACTAGCTGATTGCAAGCTAAAAAGATTGAGACTTCAGAGATAACATAAAACAGACAATAAAGTCCCCAAAAAATAATTTAGAAAAGTTCTTAAACAAATGAGAAACCACAACTGACTGTAAGCCACAAAAATAAACCCTAAGGAGGAGAAATAATTTCATTTTCAGAGTTACAACAATGCAGTATTTAAAATGCCCAGCTTTCAACAAAAAATTGTAAAGATACAAAGAAAAGAATGTGGACCATTCTTTGGAAAAAAATAAATTAACAGAAACATTCCCTGGGGAAGAACATACATTAGGTTTACTATTAATTAGGTTCGTGCAAACATAATTGTGGTTTTTGCAATTACTTTTAATGGCAGAAACTGCAATTACTTTGCACCAACCAAATATTTAAGGATATTTAATCAAGTGTCTTAAATACACTCAAAGAGCTAAAGAAAATCATTAATAAAGAACTAAAGGGAAGCAGGCAAATGATGTCTCAGCAAATAGAAGATATCAGTAAAGAGATAATAATTTTCAAAGAATTGAACAGAAATTCTGGGCTGAAAATTACAATAACTGAAACGAAAAAAAATTACAGGAATTTAGCAACAAGTTTAGGAAGAAGAGGAAAAAATCAGAAAAAATAAAAATCAACAGCAGAAGGAAAAGTGGAATATTTACAAATATATGCAAATTAACATAACATTTTAAAATAGTCATTGGGTCAAAAAATCATAAGAGAAATTAGAAATTACCTTGAGATGAAATAAATACCAAAGCACAACACACCAAAATTTATGAGATGCTATTAAAGCAGTGCTAAGATGAAAATTTACAGCATTAAAATCCTTATATTAAAATAGAAAAAAGATCACAAATCAGAAACCTAACTTTGTCTTCTAAGGAACTGGAAGAGAAAAGAGAAAATCAAATCCAAGGTGGCAGAAGAAAGGAGATTTTTTTTTAAAAAGGGTTAGAACATAGATAAACAAAACATACAATAGAAAAATCATAGAGAAGGTACATAAAAATGACTTTGTTCTTCAAAAGACCCACAAAATTGACCAAACTTTAGCTAGATTAGTTAAGAAAAAAGAGAGCAGACTCAAATAACTAAAATCAGAAATAACAGTGAGAGCACTAACATTGATTTTCCGAAAGAAAGATAATTTTATGATATAAATATACACAATTATATGCCAACAAATGTGATAACCTAGCTAAAATGGACAGATTAGTGGGTACACACATACTACCAATAAAGAGTGAAAAAGAAACAGAAATCTGAATGTATGTTTAAGAAGTAAAGTGATTAAATCAGTAAACAAAAATCTCCCAACAAAGGAAAACACAAAACTAGATAGTTTTATTACTAAATTTTATCTAAAATTTAAAGATAAATTAACGTAATTTCTCTTTAAACTCACATAAATACTAGAAGATGAGGTAACACTTCCTAAATCATTCTGAGGTCTGACTTTATACCAAAGTCAGACAAAAACTTCACAAGAAAAGAAAACTGGAGATCAGTATCAACGATTGATATACATGCCAAAATACTCAACATAGTACTCACAAACTGAATCTAGCAGCATATTAAAGAGATCATATACATGACCAAGCAGAATTGATCCTAGGAAACAAGGGTGGTTAAACATACAAAAATCAATAAATAAAATACACCACATTAATAGAATGGAAGAAAAACCTTATCGTCTCAATTGATGTACAATAGCTAACAAAATCTAACTTTGTATTCTGTTATCATAAAACATTCAACAAAAAGATAGAAGGGAAGATCCTCAACCTGACCAAGAGCATTTATTGAAAACCCACAGCTAATATCATACCCAGTGATGAAAGGTTAAGAGTTTTTGCGCTTAGATCAGAAACAACACAAGGATGCACACTTTAACCACTTCTATTCAGCATTTTACTAGAAGTTCTAGCCAGAGCCATTCAGATAGAGAGTGTATACACCACCCAAACCATTAAAAAAAAA
>NW_012100098.1:4238952-4243662 GCF_000951045.1 Mandrillus leucophaeus | reverse complement strand
TTCCTCCTTTAGCTCTGAGAAGTTTGATCGACTGAAGCCTTCTCCTCTCAACTCGTCAAAGTCATTCTCCATCCAGCGTTGATCTGTTGCTGGTGATGAGCTGCGTTCCTTTGGAGGGGGAGGTGCGCTCTGATTATTTGAATTTCCAGCTTTTCTGCCCTGCTTTTTCCCCATCTTTGTGGTTTTATCTGCCTTTGGTCTTTGATACTGGTGACGTACTGATGGGATTTTGGTGTGGGTGTCCTTTCTGTTTGTTAGTTTTCCTTCTAACAGTAAGGATCCTCAGCTGTAGGTCTGTTGGAGATTGCTTGAGGTCCACTCCAGACCCTGTTTGCCTGGGTATCAGCAGCAGAGGCTGCAGAAGATAGAATATTGCTGAACAGCGAGTGTTGCTGTCTGATTCTTGCTCTGGAAGCTTCGTCTCAGGGGTGTACCCCGCCGTGTGAGGTGTGAGGTGTCGGTCTGCACCTAGTGGGGGATGTCTCCCAGTTAGGCTACTCAGGGGTCAGGGACCCACTTGAGCAGGCAGTCTGTCCGTTCTCAGATCTCAACCTCCGTGCTGGGAGATCCACTGCTCTCTTCAAAGCTGTCAGGCAGAGTCATTAACATCTGCAGAGGTTTTTGCTGCTTTTTGTTAACTATGCCCTGTCCCCAGAGGTAGAGTCTACAGAGACAGGCAGGCCTCCCTGAGCTGTGGTGGGCTCCACCCAGTTCGAGCTTCTGCGCGGCTTTGTTTACCTACTGAAGCCTCAGCAATGGCGGGCACCCCTCCCCCAGCCTCGCTGCCGCCTTGCAGTTAGATCTCAGACTGCTGTGCTAGCAATGAGGGAGGCTCCATGGGCGTGGAACCCTCCGGGCCAGGTGTGGGATATAATCTCCTGGTGTGCCGTTTGCTAAGACTCTTGGTAAAGCACAGTATTAGGGTGGGAGTTACCCGATTTTCCAGGTGTTGTGTGTCTCAGTTTCCCTTGGCTAGGAAAAGGGATTCCCTTCCCCTTTGTACTTCCCAGGTGAGGCGATGCCTCGCCCTGCTTCAGCTCTCGCTGGTCGGGCTGCACAAGCTGACCAGCACCAATTGTCCAGCACTTCCCAGTGAGATGAACCCGGTACCTCAGCTGAAAATGCAGAAATCACCCGTCTTCTGTGTCGCTCACTGTGGGAGCTGGAGGCTGGAGCTGTTCCTATTTGGCCATCTTGCTCCCGACCTATAGTTTTTTTTTAAAATTCAACTTGAATTCACATTCTCATTTGAAATATTCAAATAAGTATTCAAGGAGGAACCTACTTTTGGTTTGAGGGCTTATATTGTTTTCCAGATTGGGTTCTTCATCTGTTGCATGGAAATTTCTTCTCTCATTGTATTTCTCTTTTTTTATGGTAGGTTTGATAGTTGCTATGTCATTTTTGTTTATCTTCTTCATGTTACATGTGGATAGCTCTGTTTACACCTTTTTGTTTGTAGCTACAGAGTATAGATGAAATATCCTTGATATGTTTCTAGTCTTCTTTGGGACCTATCTCACCCACCCCTGCTCATCCACTATGGTTAGTTGTCGATTGTTGCTTTCATCCTCTTTTCATTTTTCTTTTTCTTTTTCTTTTCTTTTTTTGACATGGAGTTTTGCTCTTGTTGCCCAGGCTGGAATGCAGTGGTGTGATCTTGGCTCACTGCAACCTCCACCTCCCAGGTCCAAGCAATTCTCCTTCTTCAGCCTCCCGAGTAGCTGGGATTACAGGCATGCACCACCATGCCCAGCTAATTTTGTGTTTTTAGTAGAGGTGGGGTTTCACCATGTTGGTCAGACTGGTCTACCTCAGGTGATCCACCTGCTTCGGCCTCCCAAAGTGCTGGGATTACAGGCGTGGGCCACCATGCCTGGCCTCATCCTCTTTAACCTGAGGACATGTGCTGTTGAGAAGCTTGCCACTGAAGGGTTCAGTTATTTTTGGCAGATCTGAGTTCTGTTCTTTTTTCTAAAATCTTTTTAAGTGTGCCGTATCCAGGGGTATATTCCATGTATTTCCGTAGGCTTTGGCTGGTTCTCTCAACTTGGCTCAGTGTTCTGGAAGATGGTAAGTTTCAAATACTCACACTGCTTTTCCTGAGGTCCCACTGTGGTTTGTAGAAGTTCTTAATCTTGATGAAATATTTTTAAAACTTTCACAGAATTGCCTCTTGACTCTTCAGTCTCCTCTTTTCAAATTGGAAAATATTTCTTATAAGCGTACTCTCCTTTCCTTCTTGCATTTCATTTTGTAAACGTTTTTCCAGTCAGGTGTCCAGGTATAAGAGTTCTATCATCCTATGCTTTAAAAAATTATTATTTTTCTTCCGGGCTCAGTGGCTCATGCCTGTAATCCCAGCACTTTGGGAGGCCGAGGCAGGTGGATCACGAGGTCAGGAGATCGAAACCATCCTGGCTAACACGGTGAAACCCCATCTCTACTAAAAATACAAAAAACTAGCCGGGCGCAGTGGCGGGCACCTGTAGTCCCAGCTACTCAGGAGGCTGAGGCAGGAGGATGGTGTGAACCCTTAGGTGAAGCTTGCAGTGAGCCGAGATCGCGCCACTGCAGTCCAGCCTGGGCCAAAGAGCGAGACTCCATCTCAAAAAAAAAAAAAATTTTTCAACTAGACATGATGGCTCATGCCTGTAATCCCACACTTTAGGAGGCCGAGGCAGATGGATTACTGGAGGTCAGGACTTCAGGACCAGCCTGGCCAACATGGCGAAACCCTGTCTCTACTAAAAATACAAAAAGTAGTCGGGTATGGTGGAAGGTGCCTGTAGTCCCAGCTCGTTGGGAGGCTGAGACAGGATAATCGCTTGAACCCAGGAGGCGAAGGTTGCAGTGAGCCAAGATGGCACCATTTGCACTCTAGCCTGGGCAACAAGAGCATGACTCTGTCTCTAGAGAAAAAAAAAAAAAAAATTGGCCATGCGCGGTGGCTCACGCCTGTAATCCTAGCACTTTGGGAGGCTGAGGCGGGCAGATCACTTGAGGTCAGGAGTTCAAGGCCAGCCTGGCCAACATGGTGAGCCCCCATCTCTACTAAAAATACAAAAATTAGCTGGGCGATGCCTATAATCCCACCTACTCGGGAGGCTGAGGCAGGAGAATCACTTGAACCCGAGAGGTGGAGGTTGCAGGTTCCATCTCTTTATTTATTTATTTATTTATTTATTTTAATTGTTAGCTCATCTCTGCTGCCAGGAACTTACGGTTTTTTTTACCCAGGAATCTTGGGCATGTATATTTAAAATGTTTACTAATATAGAAAAACAACATTAGTATGTTTGTAATTTAAAGGAGCTTCCTGCAGTATGGACTAATCTCATTTTGATGTCTCAGTTTTCCATGTTAAAATTCCTTTGCACTTCCCTCCTTTCATGTGAAAAAACATTTTAAATGGTTTGTTTTCAAGGCATGATAAATCTAAGTACTGGCAGCTGGCCTGCAAATGTAACAAACCACACAGTTCATGCGCCTAGGAGGTCACACTAAGTGAAGCGAATGTAGAGGAGGGATCCGCCCATAAAAGGGAAGAAAGTTTCGTTATTGAGAAATCAAAACTTAAGAGGGGAAGGGAATGGGGTATAACCTTATAAGGGGGATAATAAACTTTGGCAACGTCCGGGAAGATTGTCACCCCACAGTACTTAACCACTGAGGAACTGGCGGAGGGACTTGTACGCTAAGAGATAAATTACCTGTTGTGACTGTCCCAGTGTGCTTGCCCACCAAACACCTGATCTTGCAAGACCATTATTATTATTATTTACTTATTTATTTTTTTGAGATGGAGTTTCGCTCTTGTCGCCCAGGCTGGAGTGCAATGGCGCGATCTTGGCTCACCACAACCTCCGCCTCCTGGGTTCAAGCGATTCTCCTGCCTCAGCCTCCTGAGTAGCTGGGATTACAGGCATGTACCACTATGCCCAGCTAATTTTGTATTTTTGGTAGACACGGGGTTTCTCCATGTTGGTCAGGCTGGTCTTGCACTCCCAACCTCAGGTGATCTGCCTGCCTCAGCCTTCCAAAGTGCTGAGCTTACAGGCATGAGCCACTGCACCTGGCTAGACCATTATTAAAAAGTCTCACATTTGCTGTTTTTCGAGCCTCTAAGTCCATTCTTTGGGTTTGTACGGTGAGTGTGTTTCTCAACATTTCACATCCCACCCCCATATATTTTTTACAGCTGTATTTGAGCTGGGAAACCTGAAAAGAGGTTAGATATAAGAAATTCTAGGCCGGGCGGGGTGGCTCAAGCCTGTAATCCCAGCACTTTGGGAGGCCGAGACGGGCAGATCACGAGGTCAGATCGAGACCATCCTGGCTAACACAGTGAAACCCCGTCTCTACTAAAAAAATACAAAAAACTAGCTGGGCGAGCTGGCGGGCACCTATAGTCCTAGCTACTCGGGAGGCTGAGGCAGGAGAATGGCATAAACCTGGGAGGCGGAGCTTACAGTGAGCTGAGATCCGGCCACTGCATTCCAGCCTGGGTGACAGAGCGAGACTCCGTCTCAAAAAAAAAAAAAAAAAGAAAAGAAATTCTAGGGTCACACCTGTAATCCCAGCACTTTCAGAGGCCAAGGCAGGCAGATCACGAGGTCAGGAGCTTGAGACCAGCCTGGTCAAGAGACCAGCCTAGCTAATATGGTGAAACATCATCTCTACTTTAAAAAAAAAAAAAAAAAAAAAAAA
>NW_012100098.1:4234388-4238826 GCF_000951045.1 Mandrillus leucophaeus | reverse complement strand
TGCAGTGAGCCGAGATCACACCATTGCACTCCAGCCTGGGCAACAAGAGCGAAACTCCATCTCAAACAAAAAACAAAACAAAAAGAAATTCTAGAGGAAGAGAATAGACCCTTGATTTGGATGGGAAGATCAGATGGCTCATGCCTATAATCCCAGAACTCTGGGAGGCCAAAGCAGATGGATCACGAGGTGAAGAGATAAGAGACCATCCTGATCAATATGGTGAAAATCTACTAAAAATACAAAAATTAGCTGGGTGTGGTGTCGCACGCCTGTAGTCCCAGCTACTCGGGAGGCTGAGGCAGGAGAATCACCTGAACCTGGGAGGCAGAGGTTGCAGTGAGACAAGATCACGCCACTGTACTCCAGCCTGGCGACAGAGCAAGACTTCATCTCAAAAAAAAAAAAAAGAAAGATCTTGGGGAGTGGTAAGAGGTAACATTTTAGTTTGCGAAGCAGAGATGGGGATATTTCAGATGGATACAAAAGATAAGAAGACTAAGAGAACATACTTTCTAAACTAAGGGGATAATCTGATTCTAAGATTAAGTTTTCTTAAGAAAAATTCTGCTTTTCAGCAGCTACATTGTTTCTATAGTACTTAAAACTAGTTTTGTACAGAGAAATACAAAAGAAACCTTGTGGATATCTCAGAAATTTTGTACAGATAGTCATTACTGTAATAGTATATGTGTGTGTTTTTCCCTCCAGAATCTCCCTGGAAAAGAAGACATGAATATCTGCAATGATACTTCCTGATAAGAAGTCGATACAAGAAAAGGAAAGGAAATTGACAGCTAGTGAGCAGAATTTCCAACAGCAGGATTTCGTATTTTTTGCTTCCAACTACACACTTCCATTGCCCACTTTTAAATCAGAGATACCGACACTCAAAATCCAGACAAGGCAAAAGGATACTTTTCTTGTATATTTTTTGGGACTGAAGAAACGGCAATGTCCAGGAAACAGAGCCAGAAGGGTAAGATACATGTGGGCATAAATTGTTAAAAGCATAGTTGTAATGATCCCCATTTATAGCTGTATATTTAAAAACTGTCCTAATGTGTTTTGAATGGTTTTACAAGTATATATGGATATTAGATTACAGCTTTGTGTATTACCAGTCTGAGAATTAATTCATATAACAATAGCTTTTTTACTCACACAAACTTATCAAATTGTGGTATACTTACTATCTTGAAGATGCATTTTTGAATACTGAACATATGTTACGGAGATGTGGTAAGAGGGCTAGCTTGTTGCAGGATGTTCTATGTTGTTTGAGTTGACATTTTTCTAGAGAAAGGCAGTGGAGCAAGAGTAAATGCTTCTGGTTTTTGTTTCCTTCTTTAGCTTTCCTTCCAGGATTATTCCTCTAGCTTCTTATCTAAAGTGAAATACAGGGTGCAAAGAGTCAGGAAATAGAAGGGTAGTTATAATGGAGGGAAGGACAACAAAGATTCTGCAAAACCTTTTTCTACTTTTCTAGAAAGCTGCAAAAATTTAAAGGGACAAAGTGAACAATAGCACTAGAACTATTGTACGTAACTGGTATGTATTGATTAAAAGAATGATCATAGATATCCTGGCATTTTCCCCTCATTCAATTTAATTTCCAGTTCAAAGTTAATGTTCTTTAATTCAAAACAAAGCTTCATAGATCCAGGTCTCACATGTTAAATATGAAGAAAATGCTTTTAAAGCTGATTTTGACTTGGTAATTCAAAAACCTCATAAGAAAGTAAATAAACCAGATTTGTGGTTTCGAAAGTTGTAGTTTCATTGTGTAGTAAATCTATAGGAAGAATCTGAGCTCTAGGGAATGCTTAGATTACTAAAGCTGAACTGTTCTGTGGAATGAAATTTACCAACGGAAAAGTTTTTTTTTATAACTAAAGTTTGTTTTTTCTTAGTTGTTATAATTCAGTTTGTTTTTTTCCCAGTTATGCTTGAAACATTGAGCATCTGTTTTTGCCCTGCAAATGAGAAATGGTATAGTAAAAATAGGGTTCTGGAAAAGTTGAGCATTTAATTTTTCCTATAAAAAAGTTAACTTCAGCAAATTGCTTTGACCTTTTTAAAATGAGAGAGTCTTTATTTCATGTCTGTGTTTTGCCAGAGCTGTAAAAAAAGTATCATTGTGAAGCAGGGTATTTCCCTGACCCCTTTGCAGGAGTCTCTCCTTTGCTCAGCCTGCCTCTCTCAACTCCTCATGGGAAGGAGAGTGTGGGTGAACAAGGCAGGAACTGGAGGGCTTAAGTGCTGCAACCAGCTGGCTGCTGTGGCAGCGTCCAGGCTGTGGGGTGCCTGTGACTCCCAAGGCTCCAGAGGGCATGTTATAGTGTTCTTTTCGCTCTGCCATCTGTGGACGGCTTAAGTGTTAACAGCTCAGTGGGCCCTTTGCCCCGTTGTGTGGGGTGGCTGCCCTCTGCCAGCAAGGGCAAAGGGCCAGTGTGACAGCCTTTTGTATCAGCACTCGTGGCTCCTGAGCTCTTGTCTGGCATCCAGGAAAAATGAGGTCACACGAATGAATTGAAGGATGGTAAATGCAGGAGATTTTATTGCTGATGAAAGTGGCTTTTAGCAGGAAGGGGAGCTGAAAAGGGGCTGGTGGGGTGGGGGTAGGTAATCTTTCCCTGAAGTCCAGCTGTCTCCAGCTAAATTTTTCTCCAAAGTTACACCATCAAGCTGTCCCTCTAAAGTCAACCCGCTTCTCTCCAACATCCTGACGTCCAGCTGGTTCTCTCTGCTGGCTGAGTCTGGGGTCTTCATAGGCACAGAATGGGGCAAGGCAAGGCCATGGGTGGTTTAGGAAAACATTCAAACAGGAAAACAGGGATATAAGTTCTCACTTTGGGCCGAGGTTTCAGGCATTTTGGCTTGAGGGTGGGGTTTTCACCGGTGACCCACCCTTTTCTGCCTAGAATTTCTTTGCCTCCTGTCCCCATCAGTTGCTTTTTGTAACTGGTATCTAATTACTATAAAATGAATTTAAATATTACTATAAAATGAATTTAAATTTTAGACTATAACATAGACACTAAGTGCTTACCAGTTTTGGTTGAACTTAGCCTAGATTTACACTTAATTGGAAACAAAGTAAAGCTTACATGTTGTTGGGACTTTCTCTGAAACAAATCTATTCATGTAATTCATTTGCATGTCTGATATTTGGTCCCATGAAATATATAATATTACAATATTCCATTTATTCATTTATGTTTAAAGTTTCATTGCTTTGGGTTTTAGTAGTCTAATCTGTAAATATACTGACTTTATCTACTTGATTATACTACATTAAAAAGAAGGGTCGGCCAGGTGCGGTGGCTCCCGTCTGTAATTCCAGCACTTTGGGAGGCCAAGGTAGGTGGATCACAAGGTCAGGAGTTCGAGACCAGCCTGGCCAAGATGGTGAAACCCCATCTCTACTAAAAATAAAAAAATTAGCTGGGCGTGGTGGCACACGCCTGTAGTCCCAGCTACTCGGGAGGCTAAGGCAGGAGAATCCCCTGAACCCAGGAGGCGGAGGTTGCAGTGAGCTGAGATCACACCACTGCACTCTAGCCTGGGTGACAGAGCGAGACTCCATCTCAAAAAAAAAAAAGGGTCTATGGTAGTCATTGTTCTTGGTGATATTTCATTTGTAGACTCTTATTTTATAATGAGTTATGCTTTTATTCAGCAATAGACCATGTTTTCATATTTTCCTTTTGTCAGTAATACTTGTAAATTCCTTATTTAATGAAATACTTAGTGGAGTTAAACTTTAACAGCTTAAATTAAATTAAGTCAGTTTCAGTTAAAACTATTGATTACTCCAAGCCTATTAGCCAATATCTAGCGGAAGTCAGAGCTGTGCTTCTTAAGAGTGTGGTCTGTAGACCCTATTCCTGTCTGTGAACTGGAGAAGTATATAGAAATGAAGTGTGTTTAAGAACTCTTTGATAGTGATTTGACAGTGTGGCAACATCTCAGCCCTTTTAAAAACAGTTTTATTGAGGTATAATTTAAATACCTTAAAATGTGCCCAAGTGTATAATTTGATTATTTTTAGTAAATTTATGGAGTTGTGCACCATCACCAAAATCTTGTTTTAAAACACTTTCTGACTGGGTATGGTAGCTAAAGCCTATAATCTCAGCACTTAGGGAGGCTGAGGCAGGAGAATGACTTGAAGCCAGAAGTTCGAGATCAGCCTGGACAACATAGTAAGACTCTGTCTTAACTGGGCATGGTGGCTCACGCCTGTAGTCCCAGCACTTTGGGAGGCCAAGGCGGACGGATCACCTGAGTTTGGGAGTTCCAGTCTAGCCTGACCAACATGGAGAAACCCCATCTCTGCTAAAAAAAAAAAAAAAAAAAAATTAGTTGGGTGTAGTGGCGCATGCCTGTAATCCCAGCTACTCAGGAGGCTAAGGCAGGGGAATCGCTTGAACCG
>NW_012100098.1:4231352-4232588 GCF_000951045.1 Mandrillus leucophaeus | reverse complement strand
TTTCACCATCTTGGCCAGGCTGGTCTCGAACTCCTGACCTCGTGATCCACCTGCCTCAGCCTCCCAAAGTGCTGGGATTACAGGCGTGAGCCACCACGCCCGGCTGAGTTAGTTTTTATATGAGGTGTAAGAGTCTTTGCATATGGATATCCAGTTGTTACAACATGTTTTGTTGGCGAGGCTGTCCTTTCCTCCATTGAATTGCCCTGACGCCTTTGTTGAAAATCAGTAGACCATGTGAAGATTTATTTCTGGACTCTCTTCTGTTACATTGATACATATATCTGTCTTTATGCTAGTACACTGTATTGATTAGTATGGCTTTATAGTAAATATAGTTTAATAAGTAAGGAAGATACATCCTCCAGTGATTTTTCCCTCCAGAATTTTTTGGGCTATTTTGGTTTCTTTACATTTACATATAAAATTTAGAATCAGATTATCAGTTCTTACAAGAATATCTGCTTGGAATCTGATAGAGAGTGCACTGAATCAGTAGGCCAGTTTGTGTAGAACTGTCATCTTAACACTATGGAGGCTTTCAGTCCATGAACTTACTACTATATCTCTGCATTTATTTAGATCTTAATTTCTCTCAGCAGTGGTTTACAGATTTAAATGTACAACTCTTGCATTTTTTTCTTAAGTTTATTGCTAAATAATTTATTCTTTTTTTTTTTTTTAATGGAGTCTCACTCTATCATCCAGGCTGGAGTGCAGCGGCACAATCTTGGCTGACTGCAGCCTCTGCCTCCCAGGTTCAGAAGATTCTCCTGCCTCAACCTCCTGATAGCTGGGACTACAGGCCCACACCACCATGCCCAGCTAATTTTTTTTTTCTTTTTTTTGTATTTTTAGTAGAGACAGGGTTTCACCATGTTGGTCAGGCTGGTCTCAAACTCCTGACTTCAAGTGATCTGCCCACCTCAGCCTTCCAAAGTGCTAAGATTATAGGCGTGAGCCACCATGCCCAGCTGTATTTCCAAAGGGTAGTTTTGCTACATATAAAAATCATCAGCCAGGTGTGGCAGCACCTGCTGAAGGTGGGCGGATTGCTTGAACCTGGGAGGCAAAGGTTGCAGTTAGCCAAGATCGCACCACTGCACTCCAGCATGGGCGACAGAGCGAAACTCCATTTCAAAAAAAAAAAAAAAAAATTTTTTTTCATTGATAAATTTTTATTTCGGTACGTAGAATATGCCATTCCACACAATATGTCATATTGTTCCCCTGTTG
>NW_012100098.1:4224922-4226952 GCF_000951045.1 Mandrillus leucophaeus | reverse complement strand
CCAAGGCGGACGGATCACCTGAGTTTGGGAGTTCCAGTCTAGCCTGACCAACATGGAGAAACCCCATCTCTGCTAAAAAAAAAAAAAAAAAAAAAAAAATTAGTTGGGTGTAGTGGCGCATGCCTGTAATCCCAGCTACTCAGGAGGCTAAGGCAGGGGAATCGCTTGAACCGGGAGGTGGAGGTTGCGGTGAGCCGAGATCACCCTCCAGCCTGGGCAACAAGAGCAAAACTCCATCTCAAAAAAAAAAAAGACTCTGTTTCTACAAAAAATAAAAAAATTAACCAATTATAGCGGCACATGCCTGTTATAGTCCCAGCTATTTGGGAGGCTGAGGTGGGAAGATTACTTGAGCCCAGGAATTTGAGGCTGCAGTGAGCTGTGATCACTACACTCTAGCTTGGGTGACAGAACGGGACCATGTCTCTTAAGAAAACAAAAACAAAACCTTCTTTTCCTTATCCCCCAGTATTCTCTTGTTTGTGATCAATTCCTGCTCCCTACCCCAGCCACAAGCAAACATTGATCTTCTGTCACTTTATTTTTGCGTTTTCTAGAAATTTCATATACACATATTAGTGCAATATAATTTTTATGTCTGGCTTCTTTTCACTTAGTGTAATGTTTTTAAGATTCTTCCATATTGTTGGATGTGTCAGTAGTTTGCCCCTTTTTACTACTGAGTAGTATTGTTATAACACATTTATCCATTTACCAGTTGCTATTCATTTTGGATTGTAGTTTGTGCTGTTATAAATGATTGTCAGTTATGTACATTTGCTTACAAGTCTTTATGTGGACATGTGTTTGCATTTCTCTTGTGGAGATACTTAGGAGTGGACTTCTTTAACTTTGTAAGAAACTTCAAGACTGTTTTCCAAGGTGGCGATACACAGTTTTACAATCCCACCAGCAATGTATCAGGATTTCATATTTTCCATATCCTCACCAACACTCGGTATGGTCAGTCTTTTTTTTTTTATTATGTATGTATAATGGTATCTCATTGTGGTTTTGATTTGTACTTCCCTAATGACTAATGATGTTGACCATCTTTTCATGTGATTTTTAGCCATTTATGTATTTTTTTGGTGAAATGTCTGTTCAATCTTAATCCGTTTGAAAATTTTGGAGTCTTATTATTGAATTCTAAGAGTTCTTTGTATATTCTGAATACAAGTTCTGTATCAGGTACATGCTTTGCAAGTATATTCTCCCATTCCATGGCTTGTCTTTTAATTTTCTTAATGGGCTGGGCACGGTTTCTCATGCCTGTAATCCTAGCACTTTGGGAGGCCGAGGCTGGTGGATCACCTGAGGTCAGGAGTTCAAGACCAGCTGGCCAACCTGGTGAAACCCCGTCTCTACTAAAAATACAAAAATTAGCTGGGTATGGTGGCAGGCGTCTGTAATCCCAGCTACTCAGGAGGCTGAGGCAGGAGAATCACTTGAACGCGGGAGGTGGAGGTTGCAGTGAACCGAGATCCTGCTGTTGCACGCCAGCCTGGGCGACAGAGTGAGACTCCGTCTCCAAAAAAAAAATTCTTAATGATGTCTTTTAAAGAGTGGAAGTTTTAAATTTTGATGAAGCCCAATTTATCTTTTCTTTTTTTTCCTGTCATAGATTGGGTTTTGGTATCATGTCTGAGAATTCTCTGCCTAACTCACAGTCAGAAAGACTTTTTCCCAGTTTTATAGTTTTATCTCGTATATTTTAAAGTCTGTGATCCTGTTTGAGTTAGGTTTTTTTTTTTATTTTGCTTTTAAATGGAGTCTCCCTCTGTTACCCAGGCTGGAGTTCAGTGATGCAATCTCAGCTCACTGCAACCTCTGCCTCCCAGGTTCAAGCAGTTCTCTGCTTCAGCCGCCCGAGTAGCTGGGATTACAGGCACCCGCCACCAAGCCTGGCTAATTTTTGTATTTTTAGTAGAGACAGGGTTTCACCATCTTGGCCAGGCTGGTCTCGAACTCCTGACCTCGTGATCCACCTGCCTCAGCCTCCCAAAGTGCTGGGATTACAGGCGTGAGCC
>NW_012100098.1:4217632-4223917 GCF_000951045.1 Mandrillus leucophaeus | reverse complement strand
AAAAAAAAAAAAAAAATTTTTTTTCATTGATAAATTTTTATTTCGGTACGTAGAATATGCCATTCCACACAATATGTCATATTGTTCCCCTGTTGTAATGAGTCATTCTTCTCCTGTTGCTGTCAATATTTTCCTTTGTTTTAGCAGTTTGGCTATGATACATCTTAGTATGGATCTCTTGGGAATTTCCTCAAATGTTGGCCATTATTTCTCCAAAAAAATATTTCTCTTTCCTCTCCTTGGGATTCTATTACACATATATAAGTAAGCTTGATGTTTCCCTACCAGGTGACTGAGGCTCTGTTCCTTTTTTCCCAGTGGTTTTTTTTTTTTCCCTGCTCTTTAGATTGTTTAATTTCTGTTGATCTCTTTTCAAGTTTACTGTTCCTTCTGCTGTTTCGGATCTGCTGTTAAGTCTGTCTAGTGAATTTTTCTTCTGGTATTGTATTTTCAATTAGAATTTCCCTTCATTTCTTGCCGGGCACAGTGGCTTATGCCTGTAATCCCAGCACTTTGGGAGGCCGAGGTGGGCGGATCACTTGAGATCAGGAGTTCAAGACCAGCCTGGCCAACATGGTGAAACTGTCTCTACTAAAAATACAAAAATTAGCCAGTTGTGATGGCACAAACCTGTAGTCCCTGCTACTTGGGAGGCTGAGGCAAGAGAATCACTTAAACCTGGGAGGCAGGGGTTGCAGTGAGCCAAGATTCACATCACTGCACTCCAACCTAGGCAATACTCCATCTCAAAAAAAAAAAAAAAGGAATTTTCCTTCTTCTTTTTTTTTTTTTTTACAGTTTCCTTTTTGAGGTTCCCAATTTGTTGAGTCATTGCAATTATATTTTCCTTTAATTATTTGAAATAATTTGATATACTTTTCTGTACTTCTTTGAACATATTTATATTAGTTGTTTTGAAGTCTTAGTAAGTCCATCAACTGGACCCTCTCAAGAATCAGTTTTCTAAGGCCGGGCACTGTGGCTCACTCCTATAATCCCAGCACTTTGGGAGGCCGAGACAGGCAGATCATGAGGTCAGGAGTTCGAGACCAGCCTGAACAACATGGTGAAACTCCGTCTCTACTAAAAATACAAAAATTAACTGGGCATGGTGGTGTGCACCTGTCATCCCAGCTACTCAGGAGGCTGAGACAGGAGAATGTCTTGAATCCAGGAGGTACAGGTTACAGTGAGCCGACATCATGCCACTGCACTCCAGCCTGGGTAACAGAGTGAGACTCCGTCTCAAAAAAAAAAAAAAAAAATTCAATTTATATTTATTGGTATTTGGGGTTTTTAATATGTATGAGTCACTCTTTCCTTCTTCCTTCATTCCCTCCCTCCCTTACTTTTTTCTTTCATTTAGGTAATGTATTGTGCTAACTCTGGATTCTCATTTTATTTTCTGAGAGTATTTGAAAAAAAAATAATTTTCTGGACTTAAGAATCTTCCTCCTCCAAGTGTACAGCCAGTAATACATCTGTGCTTAAAAAAAAAAAAAATCTAGTTTTTACTTTTTAGCCTGGCTTCTTGGGGTTGCCTCTGTGTCTGCAGTGCTAGTGATCAGCAAGTTATTTGGACAGAGGTTTTGCTCTGACACCTCAAGCCCGTAAGGCTTTCATCCTCTGCTGATTGATCTATGTAGGCTGAGGAGTACATTCAAAGTTCAGACCATTCTCAAGTCTGCTTTGACTTTTACTTTCCTATAGCTTCTCTTGGGTCTCCTTTATGCATTTATCTAGTTTTCTGTTTAGCTAGGGATGGTAGAGAGCTTATCTAGCTTTTCTGTGGCCTGTTCGTTTACAGGATTTCCCTTTTAAATTTCCTACTTGTTTATCACTCACCCAACCAAGACCCCAACTTCAGGCTAGTAAAACTGCAAGTTTTCTGTTTATTTCCTGCTGAGTTCTTGCTTTAGCTGACAGAGCTGTGGGGTTTCAAGTCCTTTTCAAATCAAGTTAGCCCTGTTGTCAGTAAAGCTGCTGATTGTCATGGCTGGCCCAGCCCTGGTAAAGTTAACTGTTCTCGAGGAAGCTGGAGATGGGGAATGGGAGCAGCCCTATTCTAGGCAAAGAAAGACACAGACTTCACTGTTCTTACTTAAAGCTTTAGCAGTTTCCCAATAATTTGTTTTCTGCCTTTGGTTGATTTCCAGAGCCCTGAAATGGTTGCTTTACACATTTTTTTGTTTGTTTGTTTTTGAGACAGGGTCTCTGTCACCCAGGCTGGAGTGCAGTGGCGGCACGATCATGGTTCACTGCAACCTCTGCCTCCCAGGCTCAGATGATCCTCCCACCTCAGCCTCCCGAGTAGCGGGGACCACAGGTGTGAGCCACCATCCCCAGCTAATTTTTAAAAAATTTTTTGTAGAGACTGGGGTGTTGCCATATTGCCCATTTTGGTCCTGAACTCCTAGGCTTAAGTAATCCACCAGCCTTGGCCTCCCAAAGTGTTGGGATTATAGACGTGAGCCACTGTGCCTGCCCTCGTTTTATGCTTGTGTTTTAAGGAGAGGACTTGCCTACCTCTTTACACGACCATAATCCTCAAGCTTCATTTTATTGTAGATTACAAAATCATTGGTTTTCAAAGCATTAGAAATTAAAACAACAAAATAACAGCTAGTTCTTTACCCTAGATAGTTTGAATAACACTGAGTTAAATAATGGCAATAGTGGACAGGTCTTTAGATTGTAAATGGCCTGCTTGTTCATATGGCTTACTAGTTAATTAAGTAAAAAATATTTTGCCAAAAATCTCCTGTGGGCCTTATCCTTGGGTTATATATACTGTTTGTCAAGCAACCAGACGTCAAAAATCATGAGATAAATACAAGAAACTTTGAAAAGAACCCACGGCAAATACTTGAGAACCTGTTATATTTATGATATTAATTTATAGGAGGATAGATACGCATAACTTTTTTGTTGTCTTGCACTGTCGCCCAGGCTGGAGTGCAGTGGCGCGATCTCAACTCACTGCAAGCCCCACCTCCCAGGTTCACACCGTTCTCCTGCCTCAGCCTCCCGAGTAGCTGGGACTACAGGTACCCACCACCACGCCCAGCTAATTTTTTGTATTTTTAGTAGAGACAGGGTTTCACCGTGTTAGCCAGGATGGTCTCGATCTCCTGACCTCGTGATCCATCCACCTCGGCCTCCCAAAGTGCTGGGATTACAGGCGTGAGCCACCGCGCCCGTCCCAGATATGTATAACTTTTTATATTTTCCTTACTGATCTCTGAGTCTAGCACTGATTAGAAGAAAGCAGACTTGGGGGATAATCCAAGGTTGGAAGTGGGCTTGTTTGTGATTCCCACAGATTGCTGATGCACTTTACATTGTTCCTAATTTCCTCTGAAGACAGCCTCTAGAGATTAGAGAAGGATGAGATCAAGCCATTATAACTTTTTTTATATTTTTGGGAGTCCTGATTTTGTCAGATGATATTTTTCTCCCATATCTGACTATGTATCAGAATCATCCTGAACATTTAAAACATCTTTTTGGGCTGGGCGCGGTGGCTCAAGCCTGTAATCCCAGCACTTTGGGAGGCTGAGATGGGCGGATCACGAGGTCAGGAGATCAAGACCATCCTGGCTAACACGGTGAAACCCCGTCTCTACAAAAAATACAAAAAAACTAGCCGGGCGAGGTGGCGCTCGCCTGTAGTCCCAGCTACTCGAGAGGCTGAGGCAGGAGAATGGCATAAACCCGGGAAGCGGAGCTTGCAGTGAGTGAGATCCGGCCACTGCACTCCAACCTGGGCGACAGAGCAAGACTCCATCTCAAAAAAAAAACAAAAAAAAACATCTTTTTGCGTCTCTTTCTCTGGGGATGGTATACTAGACTCTTTTTAACAGTCAAGATTGCTAGTATTGTTCTAGACACAAAATCGTATTTGCCCATCAATGTCTAATTATATTTATCAAGTTACAGTGCAAGTAGTTTACTTTGTCAACTTCATCTGGCATTTTGAGTTACCTCTCCTCTTTTGTCCCTTGCCAGACTATTCAGCTACAAAACACTTCCACACTTGGTATTTAAACCTCTGAAATAATGAAATAGCTGATTTGAGTTTCATAGTTGATCATGTAACAATGTCCTGTATTACTGTGCTATTGCTTAATTCTTTCTCTACTTTTTGTCGATTATAGAGCTACTTAAATATTTCCCTCCTTTCCCCCCCTGCTTCCCCTTCCTATTTAAAAATCTTTGGGGGTAAAAAGAAATGTCCATTTGGTTTTCCCCCTTTTTAATCATCATTAGGGTGAATCCTTATGTGTTGCATGATATCTTTCCTTCATTCACTTCATGATGGCATAGATGCTATTGAGATCTCGAACCTTGAAAGTAAATGACTTCTGGCTGGGCGCGGTGGCTCACGCCTGTAATCTCAGCACTTTGAGAGGCCGAGGCAGGAAGATCACCTGAGGTCAGGAGTTTGAGACCAGCCTGGCTAACATGGTGAAACTCTGTCTCTACTAAAAATACAAAAAAAAATTAGCCGGATGTGGTGGTGTGTGCCTGTAATCCCAGCTACTTGGGAGGCTGAGCAGGAGAATCTCTTGAACCTGGGAGGCAGAGGTTGCAGTGAGCCGAGATGGCGCCACTGTACTCTAGCCTGGGCAACAAGAGTGAAAACTCCGTGTCAAAAAAAAAAAAAAAAAAAAGTAAATGACTTACGATTATAATTTTCTTTTTTCTTTTCTTTTTTTTTTTTTTTTGAGATGGAGTCTCACTCTGTCACCCAGGCTGGAGTGCAGTGGCGCCATCTTGGCTCACTGCAAGCTCCGCCTCCCAGGTTCACACCATTCTCCTGCCTCAGCCTCTCGAGTAGCTGGGACTACAGGCACCCGCTACCATGCCCGGCTAATTTTTTAATATTTTTTTAGTAGAGACGGGAGTTCACCGCGTTAGCCAGAATGGTCTCGATCTCCTGACCTCGTGATCTGCTCACCTCAGCCCCCAAAGTGCTGGGATTGCAGGCGTGAGCCACCATACCCAGCCTCTTCCTCTCCCCTCCCCTCCCTTCCCCTCCCCTCCCCTCTCCTCTCCTCTTTTTCTCTCTCCTGTCTTCTCCTCCTTTTTCTTCTCTTCTCTCTTTTTTCTTTCTTTTTTCTCTTTCATTCTTTTCTCTTTCTTTCCTTTTCTTTTTCTTTTTTTCTTTTCTTTTTTTTTTTTTTTTCCCCCAAAATGGAGTCTTGCTCTGTTGCCCAGGCTAGAGTGCAGTGGCACGATCTTGGCTCACTGCAACCTCCACCTCCCAGGTTCAAGCAATTCTCCTGCCTAAACCTCCTGAGTAGCTAGGATTACAGGTGCCCACCACCATGCCTGGCTAATTTTTGTATTTTTAGTAGAGACAGGGTTTCACCATGTTGGCCAGACTAGTCTCGAACTCCTGAGCTCAGGCAATCCGCCTACCTCGACCTCCCAAAGTGCTGGGGTTACCGGCGTGAACCACCACGCTGGCCTTTTTTTTTTTTTTTTTGAGAGAGTCTCCCTCTGTCACCAAGGCTGGAGTGCAGTGGTGTGATCTGTGCATACTGCAACCTCTGCCTCTGGGGCTCAGGCCATTCTCCCACCTCACCCCCTCAAGTAGCTGGGACTACAGACACGCGTCATCGTGCCTGGCTAATTTTTCTATTTTTTGTGGAGACGAGGTTTCACCATGTTGCCCAGGCTGGCCTCGAACTCCTTGGCTTACGTGATCCACCTGCCTCGGCCTCCCAACGTGCTGGGATTACAGGTGTGAACCACCACACCAGGTCTAGAATTTTTTTTCTTGCTATGTAATTTTGCTGAGCTATAGAACTTTTGAGAACTGTAGTAACGTGGTATAATTATTTTTAATAGATGTGTTTGAAAGTAACCATAAGTCCACTTCTTTCTTCTTTTGTAAGTTCTATAAACATTTGATTTACCTGAAGGGGTACTTAATAATAAAAATCTTTACAAAGTAAAATAAGGCTGGTTACAGTGGCTTACACCTGTAATCTGAGCACCTCTGGGAGGCTGAGGCCGGAGTATGTATCACTTGAGATTAGGAGTTTGAGACTAGCCTGAGCAACATAGTGAGACCCCATCTCTACAAATAAATAAAATAAATTAGCAGCCAGGCATGGTGGTTCACGCCTGTCATCCCAGCACTTTGGAAGACCGAGGCAGGCAGATCACTTGAGGTCAGGAGTTTGAGACCAGCCTGGCCAACGTGGTGAAACCCTGTCTCTACCAAAAATCACAAAAATTAGCTGGGTGTGGTGGCAGGCACCTATAATACCAGCT
>NW_012100098.1:4206715-4216548 GCF_000951045.1 Mandrillus leucophaeus | reverse complement strand
TGTTGGCCAGGCTGGTCTTGAACTCCTGACCTCAGGAGATCCTCCCGCCTCAGCCTCCCAAAGTGCTGGAATTACAGGCATGAGCCACCACGCCTGACCCCATTTCTCATTTTTAGGAGCAATTTTTTTCTATGTGAAATAGACTGGTTTTATTGATAGTGCTAGAGATGTTTTTGAGCCTTTTATTCACTTCCACCTGAAGTATTTACATTATTTATATACCATTTTAAGTCTATTATTTTCTCTAAAAGTTAAATTCCAAACTAAGTTGTAAATTTTATTTGTGGTTTTGGTACAAATTAAAACAATAATAGAGACCAGGGAAAGAAAAATATAACTTAGGAGCAGCTCACCAGCTGGTAAATCAACTGCATTTGCTTTTCGTGTACCTTCTAGTTCTTATCTGTTAGCAAGACTTCTTAAATTCTGCTTAGTGATAATCATGCCATAAGATCATCTCCTTCAGTTACCTTTTTTTGAGTGTGTCCCACCTAGTACAGTTAGTTGTATATAATCTTCTTGAGGAGCAATCGGAAGAGACTTGCAACATACCATCATTAGCCTGTTAGCCTTGTTCCAGTGTTTTGTTGCTTACCCATCAAAACTTTAAACTTATATTCAGCATATTTGTTTCTGCCTTAATTTAAGCTCATACTTCTTTTGTAGCTTCAAGGGAATAAAGAACAATTGACATCCTCTTTTTAAAAAACTTTGAGGGTAAATAAGAAAGGCAATGTGAACATGAGTAGTGGTATAAAACACTGTTAGAACCAGACAAACTCAATTTTTAAATTCCATCTCTGTCACTAGCTATGTAGGCTGTCCTAGCAAGCTAGGAAATCTCTACTGCTCTAGGTCTCCTCTTCCTTTCCTGTAAAATGGCAAGATCACAGAAGACTTGTGTGTAGGAATATCAAGAGCATTAACTGAGATAATTCATGTAGAGCTGCTTCACAGTGTCTAGCAGAATGAAGCACTCATTAATGCCAGCTGCTGTTATGGTGGTCTGTTTAGCCTTTTTCAACTTGAGACCATTTATAATTCCTGTAACTCAGTAGTTCTCACCTGTTAGCCCCAATGTTCCCTTTTTATTTTTATTTTTTTTATTATTATCTTTTGAGACAGAGCCTTGCTCTATCAACCAGGCTGGAGGGCAGTGGCACAGTCAGCTCACTGCAGCCTCAAACATTTGAGCTCAAGCGATCATCCTGCCTTAACCTCTTGAGTAGCTGAGACCATAGGATAGCACCTGGCTACTTTTTTTAAAAATTGTGTTGTAGAGACAGGATCTCACTGTGTTGCCTAAGCGGGTCTCAAGTTTTAGGTTTCAAGTGATCTTCCTGGCTTGGCCTCCCAGAATGCTTGGATTACAGGTGCGAGCCACTGTGCCTGGCCAAAATTTGTATTTTAACCATTTTTAAGTGTATGGCTCAGTGGCATTAGTACATTCCCATTGTTGTACAACCATTACTGCCATTCATGTCCAGAACTCTTTTCATATTATAAAACTGAAACTCTATACCCATTAAACAGTAACTTACCATTCCCTCCCAGTTGTTGGCAACCACCATTCTACCTACTGTCTTTGTGAATTTGACTACTCTAGGTAACACATATTTAAGTGAGATTAGACTGGGTGCAGTGGCTCACACCTGTAATCCCAGTACTTTGGGAGGGTAATTTGAGCCCAGGAGTTTGAAACCAGCCTGGGCAACACAGTGAGATCCCATCTCTACAAAAAAAATTTAAAAATTATCCAGGGCATGGTGGGGTGTGCCTTTAGTCCACGCTTCTTGGGAGGTGGGAGGATCACTTAAACCCAGGAGGTTGAGTCTGTAGTGAGCCAAGGTTGTGCCAATGCACTCCAGCCTGGGCGACAGAGCAAGACTCTCTGTCTCAAAACCGCCCCCCCAAACAAAAATTTATTATTGAAAAGTTTAAAATTATAAAAAGTAGAAGAGTATGAGGAACTCCTATATACCTGTAACTCAGGTTCAATAATTAGCTACATATGACCTTTTTTTTTTTGTCTGTGTTTCCACCCACCTCTGATGGTTTATTTCGAAGCAACTTTCTTCCACTATCTTAAGGAAAGACTTTTAAAATAAAACATAAAATGTACTAACCAGAATTGAAAAGAATTAATGTCAGTACATTATTACATATAGAATTAAGAACACCTGTTCATCAAAAGGCACAATTAAGAGAATGAAAAGGCAAGTTACAGAATGGAAGAAGAAACTTGGATTATATTTAACAGATAGAGAAATACAACAAATCAATAAGAAACAGACAACTCCCCTTTCCAG
Source organism: Mandrillus leucophaeus (assembly GCF_000951045.1). Lineage (NCBI taxonomy): Eukaryota > Metazoa > Chordata > Mammalia > Primates > Cercopithecidae > Mandrillus > Mandrillus leucophaeus. The sequence continues at coordinate 4,214,239 of NW_012100098.1, read as the reverse complement.
AAACTGGGCAAGAATAGGCATGTCAGGAAAGAGAATATCCAAATGGCTAATAATATATATAGGCACTCAGTCTCTTTAGAAGTAAGTGAAATGCAAATTGAAACCCTAATGAGATAACTATAATACTGATCTCATACCAGAATCACTAAAATTGAAAAGAATAACAGCGCCAGGCGTGGTGTCTCATGGCTTTAATCCCAGCACTTTGGGAGGCTGAGGTGGTCAGATCCTTTGAGCTCAGGAGTTTGAGACCAGCCTGAGCAACACGGCGAAACCCCGTCTCTACGAAAAGTAAAAAATTAGCCAGGCATGGTGGCGTATGCCTGTAATCCCACTGTAATCTCAGCTACTGAGGAGGCTTAGGCTGGAGGATTGCTTGAGCCCGGCTAGTTGAGGCAGTGAGCCGTGACACTGCACACAGCCTGGGCGACAGAGTGAGACCCTGTCTCAAAAACAAAAATAAATAATAATAATGAAAGCAAAGAGTTTATGGGGAACAATAGAAACTTGGTGGGGCATGGTGGCTTACGCGTATAATCCCAGCACTTTGGGAGGCCGTGACAGGCAAATCACCTGAGTTCAGGAGTTTGAAACCAGTCTAGCCATCATGGCAAAAAACCCGTCTCTACTGAAAATACAAAAATTATCTGGGTGTAGTAACACACGCTTGTAATCCCAGCTTCTCAGGAGGCTGAGACAGTAGAATCACTTGAGCCCAAGAGGTGGAGGTTGCAGTGAACCGAGATTACACCACTGTACTCCATCCAGCCTGAGCAACAGAGCAAGACTGTCTCACACACACATACACACACACACAAATCTCAAATACTGCTAGTGAGAATCTAAATTGGTACAGCGTCTTTGAAAAACTGTTTGACAGTATATACTGAAGTTGAAGCTACACATATCATATTTAGTTCTATTTTTGTATATATTCAACAGAAGTGCATTCCTAGGTACACCATAACACTTGTACAAGAATATTGAAAACAGCATTGTTTGTATTGTCCCAAAACTGGAAGCAACCCGGTTGCCCATCACTAGCAGAATAGATAAGTAAATAATGGCATAGTCATACTGTGAAATATTATTCAGAGATGAAAATGAATAAACTGCGTTTACTTGTAAGAACCTAATATGAGTCTTATAACACGACGTTGAGCAAAAATCCAAATGCACAACAAAAATAAAATGCATACAGGGTTATTCCTTTTATAGATAATGGTAAGACTAAACCATAATATTTAGGGATGTATGCTTAAGTGGTATGAATTATAAAGAAAGGAAGTGGAAGTCCAGAGAGCGATTACCTTTCGTGAGTGGGAGATGGAGAGGGGGCATGATGAAGACTTCTAAGTACTAGCAGTGTTTTATTTCTTCACCTGGGTAGTAGTACTTGGGTATTTGCTTTGTGATAAATTATCAGACCATAATCCTTTATGTATTTGCACCATACATGTGTTGTGTATCAGCATAACTTTTAGGAGGACATTTCATTTGCCCAGAACAGGCTTAAACAAGCGCGTTACTTAAGTAGAGTGTCTCTTATCTTCACAGGTTTAACACTTAAAGCTGCCTTGTGATAATTTTAACAATTATTTGGAGACAGGAATATTTATGATTGAAGTTGATTATTGACTTCTAAGTCAGTTTAAGAAAAAAGAATCTGACAGGTTTAATTATCATTCACATGAAGGTTAATGAGTGAAGAGTGACAGATTTTGCAGTGCTGTAGTGTTATGAGAAAGGTCGTGGTTTAGTTGGAGACAGAAGCATGCGATTAGGATTGACCTATTCATTTCTGTACTTTGAAGCAAGGTAGATGGGTGGAGAGGGAAAGCATTCACTATTTTACAGTTCCAGAAGGAACATCCAAAGCAAAGTCTTTTATAACAACAAACAACTTCTCTCAGATCTAAACTGGAATTAGTACTATTACGTATGAAATGAAACACAGAGTTAAAATAAGAAATCATTTCCCATTCCTCACTGTCCAGATTCTTACTAGCTATTCTATACTGATCTTAGTTAACTGGAAGTTTGAGTTTTAATACCTGGTTGTCCATCACTGGCAGAATAGATAAATAAATAATGTCATAATCATACAATGAAATATTATTCAGTGATTGTGTTAGTCCGTTTTCCTGCTGCTGATAAAGACATAACCGAAACTGGGCAATTTACAAAAGAAAGAGGTTTATTGGATTTACAGTGCCACGTGATTGGGGAGGCCTCGCAATCATGGCGGAAGGCAAGGAGGAGCAAGTCACATCTTATGTGTATCTCTTTTTGCAGCAGGCAATGAGAGAGTTTTTGCAGAGAAACTCCCGTTTTTGAAATCATCAGATCTCATGAGACCCATTCACTATCACAAGAGCAGCATGGGAAAGACCCGCCCCCGTGATCCAGTCATCTCCCACTGGCTGTCTCCCACAGCACTTGGGAATTATGGGAGCTACAAGATGAGATTTGGGTGGGGATGCAGAGTCAAACCATATGAAAATGAATAAACTGCCTTTACTTCAAGAACATAACATGAGTCTTACAACATGATGTTGAGCAAAAATCCGAATGCGTGCCAAAAATAAAATGCATACAGGGTTATTCCTTTATAGATAAAGGTAAAACTAAACCATAATATTTAGGGATATATGCTTAAGTTGTATGAATTATAACAAAAGGAAGCATTAAAGATACTTTAATTTTTTGACTTACATAATTGAATTTCTTTGAGTATTCTTGTTGCTACAAAAAAATTACAACTGAGTTTCTTTACTGGTATACTGGTAGAATTCTTGTTGTTGTTGTTGTTCTTGCTCTGTAGCCCAGGCTGGAGTGCCGTGGCGCAATCTCGGCTCACTGCAACCTCCACCTCCCTGGTTCAAGCAATTCCCCTGCCTCAGCCTCCCAAGTAGCTGGGATTACAGGTGCATGTCACCAAACCTGGCTAGTTTTTTTTGTATTTTTAGTAGAGACGGGGTTTCACCATTTTGGCTACACGAGTCTCGAGCTGCTGACCTCAGGCAATCCACCCGCCTTGGCCTCCCAAAGTGCTGGGATTACAGATGTGAGCCACCACGCCCGGCCTGGTAGACTTCTTAAGAATCTGAGAGGAAGAGGAAGGAATTTTTTAAAAATCGCATTTCATTTCATATGTAGGAAAACGAATTCCAGACTAATGAGAGATGTCCTGGAGACAGAAGAGTGGGCATTAAAGTCAATATCATTGCCTTCTGGCTGTTCTCTAGAGTATAGTAGTAATGATACGGAAGTCAGGGAGGGAAGTTCTGGGACGGGAAGGGCTGTGGTCCCATTGAATGATATTGAAGGGCGGAAGGGCGTGGTCCATGGCTAGGGCTCCATCCCAGGCCTAGGACCTAGGTGAGGATAGGCATTTTTGTTTTCCTGGCCAAATGTTGCATTTCCCAAGACCACCCTGGCCTGCCACGCCCCCATCCTGTGCCTATAAAAACTCAGAGACCCTAGCAGGAAGACACACAGGTGGCTGGACCTGGAGAGGAGCACATCAGGGGAGGAACACACAGGCTGCTGTAGGTAGAGAGGAATGCATCGACAGCCACCAGCACGCCAGCAGGTCACCGACTGGCAGAATGACGTGGAATTTGGCTGGGGCAGTAGGAGGAGAGCCTGGGCCACCTAGTGGCCTAACTCCAGGGAAAAACCATCTCCCTTCTGGCTCCCCCATCTGCTGAGAGCTACTTCCACTGAATAAAACCTTGCACTTATTCTCCAAGCCCATGTGTAATCTGATTCTTCTGGTACAACAAGGCAAGAAACCCCAGGATACAGAAATCCCTCTGTCCTTGTGATAAGACGGGTCTAATTGACACAACATGGGCCACCTATGGACAGAAGGTCGCTAAACCAAAAGAGCATCCTGTAACACACACCCACTGGGGCTTCAGCTGTAAACTTTCACCCCTAGACACTGCCCGTCCGTATGCTTCCCTAGAGGTTTGAGCAGCAGGGCACTAAAGAAGTGAGCCACACCCCCATTGCACGCCCTGCGATGGGGGGCAAGGGAACTTTTCCTGTTGCACTAAGGTTTGTGAAAGGTGGACTGACTTGGAGGAATTGACAGGAATCAGAACAAACCTTTTAAACAGTGAGACCCTCAATAGTTCTTGGAACTTAGCTGGGTGCAGTGGCTCACGCCTGTAATCCCAGCACTTTGGGAGGTTGAGGCAGGCAGATCGCCTGAGGTCAAGAGTTCAAAACCAGCTTGCCCAACATGATGAAACCTCGTTTCTACTAAAAACACAAAATTAGCCAGGCATGGTGGCACATGCCTGTCATCCTAGCTACTTGGGAGGGTGAAGCAGGAGAATCGTTTGAACGTGGGAGGCGGAGGTTGCAGTGAGCCAAGATCACCATTGCACTCCTGCCTGGGCAACAAGAGTGAAACTCCTCTAAAAAAAAAAATAATAATAATAATAATAATAATTCTTGGAATTTAACAATTAAAAGCTTATTCTGTTGCCCTGAAAACTCAGGAAATCTGTGAGGGAGAGTAAGGTATGATTTAATTGCTTGTCTACCTCCTTCCCATAAAAACCCTGATGTTTCCATCAAGCTCTACCTGGAAAAGTCAGAACTCATTCTAGAAGTTTGTAAACTTCCTGGTTTAAGTGCTTTGTCTCATAAGAAGAGGCACAGCATCCTTCAGAATATAGTTGAAATGGCACCCAAAGGAGCAAAGTAAGGAAAAAATTTCATCAGCTGTTGAGACTATAGACAAATGAAAGCAGAAATAACAGGAAGATAAAAGGCTGCTTTCTTGCACTGCAGCAGATTGACTGGTAATTGGACAAGCGTGGATTTCTTCTGAACCTGTGAGTTGCAGTAGTCACCTGATAGAAGAATGATTGATGAACCGTCAGTTGGTATGCTTACAACCTACTGAGAGGATATGTGTAGTCTGGCCATTGGCAACAAAGATGGCGTTATTCTTAAATAAGTTATAAAGAATAAGATATGTATAAAAGTGTTAGCATTTCAAAAGGCTACAATAACACACTATGGTAGTATTAATTAAAGCAGACTAGAAGTCCTACAAAATGGCATTTTAACATATTTTTCTAAATTTCCCTGATTTGCTCTGATTTGGTTCCCTTCCAAACTTGATTCCCTATTATTTACTCATTCTCTTTTTCATAAATATTTTATTTCCTACCAAAACTGCCAAGACCAACTCGATCGGGGAGACCCTAACCCAGCAGTGCTAGAGGAATTAAAGACACACACACAGAAATATAGAGGTGTGAAGTGGGAAATCAGGGGTATCACAGTCTTCAGAGCTGAGAGCCTGAACAAAGGTTTACCCACGTATTTATTAACAGCAAGCCAGTCATTAGCATTGTTTCTATAGATACTAGATTAACTAGAAGGGATGGGCCGAAATAAAGGGATGGGTTGGGCTAGTTATCTGCAGCAGGAGCATGTCCTTAAGGCACAGATCGCTCATGCTATTGTTTGTGGTTTAAGAACGCCTTTAAACGGTTTTCCGCCCTGGGCGGGCCAGGTGTTCCTTGCCCTCATTCCCGTAACCCACAACCTTCCAGCGTGGGCGTTATGGCCATCGTGAACATGTCACAGTGCTGAAGAGATTTTGTTTATGGCCAGATATTTTTTGGGGGGAGGGGCCTGTTCCCAACGTGTCCCCCTTTGATTTTTAAAGGGATAAAAAGCAAAGGCAGCTTTGTCATGGTGAGCTACTTCTCGCAGGAGTCAGGATCTGCATCTGCAGACTATACAAAGACAACACACATTAAAAGCACAATCATCATTGAAATGAGAGCTTCCAAGTGTTTTTATCTATTTTAATGGGTTACTAGCTACTAATCTGTCTGCAGCTCCTTTAAGCACTCCAGTTCCTAGCATTAAGGTCAGGTGTGCCTGGGATGTTTTAAATATTTGTTTTTTTAATTTTGCAATATCCAAAAACAAAGTTTGCAGAGTGTCCTTCTAGATGCTTTTTTATTCTTTCCCAAATTTTGATATTATTAAGAGCTATTAATAGTTTCCACAAATCCTTATGTTTAGCTCCTACAATGGGCCATATCATTTGAGGTTGAAGTGCCACTATACCACCATGGTTCCAGATAATAGGAACTTTTGCCATACTTCTTATCATTTCTACCATCTTATCGTTTTGTTCAGACCATCTGAACACAGTGTGGCCATGGCATGCAGACTGAGAGGTGCAATCAAGCTAAATATCCCCTTAGAGGACTAATTAATAATGATTCCATAGGAATCGTGCAGCATGATTTTTTGGGCCTGTTCTGCAATGCAATCTTCCTAAACAAGTATGTTCATTTTTTCTAACTGGGTCCAATCCTGTTTACAAATAGGTTTTTGAGGGTGGTATGCCTCAATTATTGGAGCAGATTTATTATGGTAAATACTGAGATCAGAAAGCATGTGTAACTGTGTCGTAGAGTGATTACATCCAGGCATTATTGCCAGCCAAGATTGATAAATATGCCCAATAGGTATAATTGTTCTCTGTGTCAGCCCTTGTTGAAGGAATACTCACGGCAATGGTGATCACCGCTATCATAGCTACCATTAAATTACTCATTGTGACTGGTTGTGCCGCTTCCCTCAGGTTTTCTTCCACCATCTGTGACAGCTTCTTGATCTGTCCTCAGGTGGGTGGCTGTGTTCAACAGGTGTCGCTTGTGACAGCTGGGGTCCTCCTCAGCATCAGTCTTGACATGGCTGCAACTGGGGGGTCCTCGGGATCCTCCTGGAATCTCTTTCTCAGCATCTGGCTCATGATAAGGTTTCAGGTGTCTTGATGGTATCCAAATCAGCTGTTCATTTTGACCTGGAGAAACACAAGCATAACCTCTACCCCAAGTTGTTATTTTACCGATTTCCCAACTTTTTGTTATCCGATCTCTCCATCAAACCAGTTGTTCTGTGTCTGTCTTTGCAGCTGGTATCTGTAGATGCTGTTCAGCTGCTGATAACATCTGGCCTTTGGGCAGGCTCAAAAAATTTAAAGTTAATAATGCTAGATTCAACTGTTTATGGGCTGTCCCATAATCCCTGTTTCTCCCCCTTTTTTGTTTTTGTTATCAGTTGTTCATCTGTGTGAAATCGTAACTGAGCATTTTCAATTAACTGTGTGGAATGAACCATGTATGAAGAATCAGAAATCACATTAATAGGCATATCAAAAACAGTCAGTACTTCAATTACAGCTACAATCTTCGCTTTTTGTAGGGCGTCTGGAAAACTTTACTTTTCAATCCAGAATAAGAAGCTTTTTATAAAAGCTTGCTGTATTTGTGCTTTCGTGAGAGGGATAATAATTTTTCCAGGATCATATCTATGTAATTTGACGATCCGAGTTCTCCCAATTCCTATCACAGTAGAAATTTGATCTAAATAAGGAGTTAGAGGCCGGGCGCGGTGGCTCAAGCCTGTAATCCCAGCACTTTGGGAGGCCGAGATGGGCGGATCACGAGGTCAGGAGATCAAGACCATCCTGGC
>NW_012100098.1:4206323-4206665 GCF_000951045.1 Mandrillus leucophaeus | reverse complement strand
AGACCATCCTGGCTAACATGGTGAAACCCCGTCTCTACTAAAAAATACGAAAAAACTAGCTGGGCAAGGTGGCGGGCGCCTGTAGTCCCAGCTACTCGGGAGGCTGAGGCAGGAGAATGGCGTAAACCCGAGAGGCAGAGCTTGCAGTAAGCTGAGATCCGGCCACTGCACTCCAGCTTGGGCGACAGAGTCAGACTCTGTCTCAAAAAAAAAAAAAATAAGGAGTTAGAGTCCATGAATTAGTATATGGAAGAAAAAGCCACTCTACTAAGTCCTGTTCTTGGACAATAACACCAGTAGGTGAATGCTGAGTTGAAAAAATTAGCAAATCTAGAGTCTTCT
>NW_012100098.1:4191714-4206273 GCF_000951045.1 Mandrillus leucophaeus | reverse complement strand
TGGAAGAAAAAGCCACTCTACTAAGTCCTGTTCTTGGACAATAACACCAGTAGGTGAATGCTGAGTTGAAAAAATTAGCAAATCTAGAGTCTTCTCTCGATCTATTCTATTTATTTGAGCTTTATGGACTTGATTCTCACAGTTAAACTCCAGGAAATGGAGTATTTCCTTTATCCACTCTCAGTCCTGCCATTGCCTGTGCTAGCAGAGTAGCCTTATGCAGATTATCTCCGATACCATCACAGGCCTTGATATAATCAACTAAATGTGCTTTCCCTCTGATAGGTCACAGAGCAGCCTGGCAATTGGGATTAGCATTGTTGAAAGCTAATAACTGCAGCACTATATCCTGCAATCACTTTTTTAAGAGACTCCTGTAACCGAGCTATAAAATCCACATATGGTTCTTTTGGTCCCTGTTTTATAGCACTAAAGGAAGGGTATTGTTCTCCACATGAAGTGGTTTTTTTCCCAAGCTCTAATGCACACTCCTCTAAGCTATTCTATGGCATCATCCTGCATGACTACTTGTGCATCTAAACCAGCCCAGCCGCCAACCCTCAAAAGTTAGTCTGCAGTTTTATTTGAGGTTGGGCCTGGGCATTGCGAGCAGCCTGAATGGAAGCTTCATCTGCCCACCAAGTTTTAAATGGTAGGAACTGAGCAGGAGTTAGACAAGCTCGAGTAAGAGCATCCCGGTCAGTAGGAATCATCTGACTGGAAACAGCAACATTCTTTAACAGTCCCATTACAAAAGGAGAACCTGGTCCATATTGATTTATAGCTTGTTTAAATTATTTGAGTAGTTTAAAAGGAAATGACTCAAATGTAGCTATATTTCCCTGTTGATCTTGGGGGTGTATTCTAACAGGGAATTTCCATTTCTAAATTACCCTCTCGTCTAGCTTGCTGAATTCCTGCCTGAATAGAACTAAGAGGGATCGCTTGAGGGGCTGCTCAAACAGTCACTGGGGCAACTACTTTTCGCCCAGTGTCCTCTGGAAAAGAAAGATCTGGAGGGTCTTTTTCTTCAAAATAATAATGAGGGGGTGCAGAAGGGTAAGGATGAACCTCTCCCTCCTTTGCCGCTTTAGCTTTAGCTGGCAAACAAACCTGCTCTGTAACCTCTTCTGTTACTTCATTATGCTCTCCTTCCTCCTCATCGTCAGTGTGAAAAAGTTCCAAGGTGGAATGAACCATACCCCACACTTGTCCCATTGTTACCCTGATGCTTCCGAGCTCCCCTTCTTACTCACCACGGGGTTTGCTTTAAGAGTACTCGGGTGTCCTCCAGCTAGTTCCACGTTCTTTAACCGTCACTCTGGCGACTCTTTGACCTGGATTCAAGCCCACACGATGGACACCACTTGCTGAGACCAGCTCGGTCGGGGAGACCCTAACCCAGTGGTGCTAGAGGAATTAAAGACACACACACAGAAATATAGAGGTGTGAAGTGGGAAATCAGGGGTCTCACAGCCTTCAGAGCTGAGAGCCCCGAACAGATTTACCCACATATTTATTAACAGCAAGCCAGTCATTAGCATTGTTTCTATAGATATTAGATTAACTAAAAGTATCCCTTATGGGAAACGAAGGGATGGGCTGAAATAAAGGGATGGGTTGGGCTAGTTATCTGTAGCAGGAGCATGTCCTTAAGGCACAGATCACTTATGCTCTTGTTTGTGGTTTAAGAACGCCTTTAAGTGGTTTTCCGCCCTGGGCAGGCCAGGTGTTCCTTGCCTTCATTCCCGTAAACCCACAACCTTCCAGCGTGGGCGTTATGGCCATCATGAACATGTCACAGTGCTGCAGAGATTTTATTTATGGCCAGTTTTTGGGGCCAGTTTATGGCCAGATTTTGGGGGACCTGTCCCCCCAAAAAAAGTCATATTTCCTCCAATAAGTGGTAAGTTTGCAGCTTTACCACCCAGGAAATTAAAGTTAGTGGTATCTTTAGTTTTTGTTTTTTGTGGTTTTGTCTTTTTAATTTTTTTTATTTTTTTTTATTTTTGAGACAGGGTCTTGCTCTGTTGCCCAGGCTGGAGTGCAGTGGCATACTCATAGCTCTCTGCAACCTCAGACTCCTGGGTTCAAGCAGTGCTCTTGCCTCAGCCTCCCAAGTATGCATGCCACCATGCCTAGCTACTTTTAAAATTTTGCATAGAAATGGGGTCCAGCTGTGTTGCCCAGGCAGGTCTCAAGCTCCTGGCCTCAGGTGATACTCCTATCTTGGCGTCCGAAAGTGCTGGGATTACAGGTGTGAGCCACCACACTCAGCCAACATCTTTAGTTGTGAAGTTCTCAATAGGCCTTAACTACTAATTCTTGTGACAATAACTTCCTTTTCTTTGCACTTATATTTGTACAATATAACCCCAGTCCCCATATTTGCCATTAGTGCACATGAAGAAACTGAACTCCACTTGTAATTTTATTGGTGACTTACATGTGGATTATTCTCAAACTTGGCTTGAGACAAAGCAATTCCAGGCAATTGGTCACTTTGCTTTATGGTCCAGTATTGGCTGTCTTCAGTCTGAAGGAGAACTTCAGGTTATTTAATTGTTCATGAGATACCATTTCTGTAAGAGTTGGCACTTACATAGGCTCTGCTCTTGAGTTTACTTTTTGCTTTTTAGGAGGAAGTTGATACCATTAGAGAAAATATGTCAAATAATAATCATACTTGTCGGGTTATCTAGACTTCTGGGCTTTACCTGTAGTTCACTGGATCTTACCTCTTCTGGTCTTTCTTTGGCCATGGTGAAATTGTTACGGGATCTTTGGGGTGTCACTTTTCTGGCCAGAAACCTCTGTGGCCAGTGATGCCTTTGCCTGAGTTCTTGTCCTGCATCCAGGAAAAATGACGTATGCAAAGAAGTGGAAGGTGAACAAGATGAAGAGGAGCTTTATTGAGTGTTACAACAGCTCAGCAGAGACCCACAGTGGGTACCTCCTCTCTGTAGGCAGGTCGTCTCCTACAGAGTGTTCAGCTCTCAGCAGAGAGGAGGCCCTGTAGAGGATGGTTCCTCTCTGTCAGCAGGTCGTCCCATTGTCTCTGCAGCTCTCAGCGGAGAATGTGGCTCTTCTCTGCAGCAGGTTGTCCCCATCCTCTCTCCATCCCTGCCCTGCTCTGGCTGAGCCAGGGACTTTTGTCGACCTCAGAGGGGAGAAAGTGTGTGCCAGTTGGTCCGTGGGTGGCCATGGGTGGGCCTGGAAAGGCACCACAAGTCCCTACCAGAGTATGCTGGACTAGCAGCCTGGCCCCCAGCCTTCAGAAGGCCCTCCCTGCCCTGAAGGTAGGGCCTAACCAGGGACCCGTTCCCTTCTGCCCAGGAACCTGCTTGTCTCCTGCTGCCATTCATAGCACCCTGGCTCAGCCAACTTGGCTGAGACTGGAGCAGGCGCAGACAGCAGAGAGAAGCCAGACAGCAGGAGCAGGCACTTCCTAGCCTGTGAGGGCAGGGAGGCCTTCCTATGGCCTCAAGAGTACAGGGATGCCTGAGTGTGCAGCTATGGTTTGGGCAGCTGCAGCTGGGAGATGGGGTCTCTTGCCTGCTTCATGGAGCGGGAGGTCTGAGTCTACAGCCAGTTTTGGCAGTGGTACCTGGGGAGTTCCTGCCCCAACTCAGAAGAGGTAGGGCTCCTGCTCCCCCACCCCCACCCCCGTCCCCTGCCCACTTTCAGTCTCCACTGAGTGTGTATCCCTGGTGGCCTAGTGGCGCCTCCTTGCTGAAGCCAGTGTGATGGCAGCAGCAGGCCATCTGGAGTGGCTGCTGCCATCAAAATGTGAATAATATTGTTACTCAACTTGCTTTATGTATGTGTAAGGCATATCAGTAGATTATAGCAAGAATCTGAGATCCTTAGAAGAAAGACTATATCTCAAGATACTGTTAAAATAATGGCAATTTGAGAACTAGTATATTTGATGAGTTACACAGCACTAGTGTAATAAAACCTGGACTCACTTTGATTCTACAGTAGGATTTACTGTGTGACTTTGGGCAAGGAGTAGTACCATGACTGATTTTCTCATCAATATAAGATTAAGAGAAGATATTCTGGGAGGGATTATAATTCCATTTTTCTCCTCGCTTGTCAGAGGGAATAATTTGCCATTATGTTAACAAAAGAAAGACACAAGCAATCCAAAACTCTTAAGTTTTTGGTTGTTGAATTCGGATACAAATTCAGTAGCCCCCATGAGAATCCTTAGACTTGGGTTCCACCACCTCAGGCTCAGCTATTTCTATGTCATTCTCAGTGCCTAAAAACAACTTTTGCCTAATTTTTGAAGCCAGCAAAAACAATAACAAAACCCATAGTATTTACAAATATGTCATTTGTACTGTAAATAACATACTTTTTCTAAAATATACCTACACTTGTCTCTGTAGTGAGCAGCCTAGAATTTGAGCACAGGGTTTTCTGTGATAGAAATAATCTGCTCATGAATAATTGTATCAAATTCACTTCAGTGCGTCTAAGAGCCTTACTGTGTGTTCATGTTAGCTCTGCCAAACCTCTTTAGATAGGACCCGAGGTGGTGAGCTTTTAATAATTTTCACTCCACAGTAGTGTTATTGTGAAGGTCTAACATATGTGTTTAGTATCATACAGTTTGATAAATCAACGCATTGTTGTTATATTGAGATGGTTATTCATTTTTTTACCAGTCTCTTGCACTAGACTGTAAAACTCTAAGAGGGCATGTGTCTTGTTCACTGTTGCATCCTAGTGTATCTCAATGCCTGCAGCAGTACATGGATATACAAAACACCTCTTAGAGACCTTGGTGACGTTTCTTTTGTATGTATACCAAGAAGCAGAATTGCTGGATCATATGGTAGTTCTATGTTTTATCTTTTAAGGAACCAACATGTGGTTTTTATTGGGGCTGTACCTTTTTGCATTTCCACTAGCAGTGCTCCTGAATTCCAATTTTTCCACATTCTTGCCACATGTGTTGTTTTCTGGTTTTTTTTTTAATAAATAAATATGTACCTTGGGTATAAATATAATCAGAACTTTAAACCAAATTCTAAAACATTTAGTACAGTATGATCTTCAGGTTAAATTATAAACTAACAGCAGAATGACACTGTGTTTTAAAGCTTGTCAAGACACCTGTTCAAGTTTGATTTAATACATGGAATAATCAGGCTCAGCTATTTCTGTGTCATTCTCAGTGCCTAGAAACAACTTTTGCCTAATTTTTGAAGCCAGCAAAAACAATAACAAAACCCGTAGTATTTACAAATATGTCATTTGTACTGTAAATAACATACTTTTTCTAAAATATACCTGAATGTGTGTTATTTGAAATAATTCCAACCAGCCTGACCAACATGGTGAAACCCTGACTACTAAAAATACAAAAATTAGCTGAGCATGGTAGTGCGTGCCTGTAATCCCAGCTACTCGGCAGGCTGAGGCAGGAGAATGGCTTGAACCTGGGAGGTGGAGGTTGTAGTGAGCCGAGATCACACCATTGTACTCCCAGCCTGGGCAACAGAGCGAGACTCAGTCTCCAAAAAAAAAAAAAAAAAGTAATTCCAAAAAAAAAATTCTGAAATGGTTCCTGATGTGAGTGAAATAAATAACAAAGCTCAAGCTCAAGGCTTCCTGTTTTTTTTTTGTTTGTTTGTTTGTTTGTTTTTTTGAGGTGGAGTCTTGCTCTGTCGCCCAGGTTGGGGTGCAGTGGCGCATTCTCGGCTCACTGCAACCTCTGCCTCCCGGGTTGAAGCAGTTCTCTTGCTTCAGCCTCCCTGGTAGCTGGAATTACAGGTGTGTGCCACCATGCCCGGCTAATTTTTGTATTTTTAGTAGAGATGGGGTTTCACCTTGTTCACTGGTCTCGAACTCCTGACCTCCAGTTATCTACCTGCCTCAGCCTCCCAAAGTGCTGGGATTACAGGTGTGAGCCACTGCACCCAGCCTAGACTTCCTCATATTCTTTATGAATCTTGCCTGAGAATTTTTTTTTTACCTGAACACCCAGGATGAGATTTTTTTTTTTTTTTTTTTTTTTTTTTTGAGACAGAGTCTCACTCAGTTGCCCAGGCTGGAGTGCAGTGGCATGATCTCGGCTCACTGCAAGCCCCGCCTCCCAGGTTCACACCATTCTCCTGCCTCAGCCTCCTGAGTAGTTGGGACTGCAGGCACCCGCCACCATGCCCGGCTAACTTTTTTGTATTTTCAGTAGAGATGGGGTTTCACCGTGTTAGCCAGGATGGTCTTGATCTCCTGACCTCATGATCTGCCCGTTTTGGCCTCCCATAGTGCTGGGATTACAGGCGTGAGCCACCGCGCCTGGCCAGATTAGAGAATATTTAACAGCACTTTTTCCTTAAAAATGTGTTTCTGATAGAATACGTGCTCTTGTATCACAGCTAAATATTAATAAAAAGATGAAATCCTGCCTTATTTCCTACCAATAGAATCAGGTAAATCTTAAGCTTTCTTTTCATGAAAAAATAAGAGTTTAAAAATCACTATTGCTGATAGGAATTAAAAATTACTTTCTATATAATACTAAGAGACATTTAGGCTCCAGTTGATTAAAGTAAGGTTTTGAATCTACTTGAGGTGTTGGTTTAAGTTTAAAAAGGCAATATCAGCTAGTGAGTAGACAAATTAAGATGTTAGATTATTGCTTTCTCTTTTTGGTGACCTCGTGTCATAGAATATAAATGCAAAATTGTCATTTGTGCCCTCCTGACCTGTATAGACCATCTCAGTGCCTCCCATGCCCTCTGGTTTAAGTAAGTAATGGCCAGTGCTGGCCATTGGGCAACACTGGCAGGAAATTCAGAGGAAGGGAGAGTGAGGTAGGAACATTTATTCCTCTAATCTTTGTCTGACAGGTAGCTGTGGGCTTGAGTGTGTCCTTTGGCCTTCTGTATACCAGATGAAACAAAAATAAAAGGGCCCTTTCTGTCTTTGGCTCCTGTAACTGCTCCCTCCTCACACTCAAGTCTCAATTAGCAATGCACATTGCTTAAAAGCCAGCAAAACGATAACAAGAGGTACAGCCCTATCTTGGGTGGTTTCCCTACTCTCTGCTAGCACATTTGAAAATAGTCCTGTTATTAAACTCTATTAAGATTGCCCAGTTTGAGTATGCCATTCGCTTCCTGTTTGGGATCCTGACTGAAATAGCCGCTTTATGTATTTTTAATCATTATCCTAACAGTATTCCAGATAAATCCTAATTATACTAATTTGTTTTGGCCAGTAATTGAGTGTTTGCAGAACTACCCTTTAGTTTTTGTTTGTTTGTTTCTTGAGGCAGGATCTCTCTCTGTCACCCAGGCTGGAGTACAGTGGTGCATTCATGACTCATTGCAGCCTCAACCTCCCAGGCTACAGCTGTCTTCCCACCTCAGCCTCCCAATTAGCTGGGACTATAGGAACGTGCCACCATGTCTGGCTGATTTTTCTCCTTTTTGTAGAGGCAGGGTTTCACCATATTACCCAGGCTGCTCTCAAACTTCTGGGCTCAAGCGATCCACTTGCCTTGGCCTCCCAAAATGTTGGGATTACAGGTGTGAACCACCATACCCAGCCTACCCTTTGTCTTCCTTGCAGTTTGTGTCATCTAGTATGTGTTAAAGGAAAACAAAACAAAACAAAACAAAAAACAGAGCTAGATGAGTATAAGAGGCTAGTAATAGAACCCAAAATGCTGTTTTATGTTCCCTCTTTTCCCTAAAAGAGATTGGTGGTTTGATTGACTAATAAGTGGATTATTGATGTCCTCTGTATTATCCCACTGCTCATTACTCTTTGAGGGAGGATACATTAAAACATTCGAGTTATGTCATTTAGCTGATCTATAGGAATTCTGAGAAGGTTCTAAATAGTGCTTTGGTTTTATAAGATCTTTGCTTTTGTAGACTGTGTCTCTTTTCAATTAATAAAGATAATTGGGAGTTAACCATATTTATAGTCATCCAGAAAACTGAAGCTTAAATACTGAGTTTGTATAAGTGTTACCTGATTTTTCATTTGAGTAACAGTCTAGAAATGGCCAGTATTAACAAAAGTTCAATCTAAATTAATTCAAGGTTTAAGATTAAGCCGTGAAAGAATCTTTAATTGAAACATATCTGTAATAACAGCAAAATAATTTGGAAAGTGTACTAGAGTATTACCGTGGTTTTTTTGTACCCCTTTTCTCAACATTTTTCCTTTTACTTGCCTTGTTGAAATTCTAATTCCTAAGCTACTTCCAAGTACAGTGCAGAGATCAGTAATATTGTTATCACCTGGGAGTAAAAATCTCTTGTCACAGGCCAGACTGCTGAATCACAACCTACATTTTAGCATAAGATTCCCTAGGTGGTAAGTATGCACATCAGAATTTGAAAAGCACTCTAACCATCTCCTGAGATTGTATCTTACTGGGTTAAAACAAAGCTGTTGAGTATTAAAGCTGAAGTAATTTATTGATCACATAGTCAGAGGTAAAGAAACTGATTAAATTTGCACATAGCCTTTTTCTTTGTAAGTACAGAGAAACCAGAATCTTTTTTTGTAATCAATCATATTGAACTGAGTTTTTCTATAACCTACAACTTGGATACCTTGCTTCATCAAGCTTTATATTAGGGACACACACATGAATGTATTCATGGGTTTATAGTCTACGAACATAACACGTATGGTTCCATCTAGAAGAGGAAATTACTTTGTGTTATTAATGCTACAGAAGCTTCCATCCCACTCACATTTTCAGATTCTTTAGGGTTAAATTTTACCATGGGGAGCTATTTACTTGCAACATTTTTAGAGGACCTTAAGGTGGGATAATTAACAATATCAAGGATTACAGGACAGTCTAATATAGTTGATGTATTTAGTGTTTACCTCAAACTGTGACAGTTTTTATTAAAATTAAAATTTTGTATTATAAGTTTAATTCAGAAGGCAGTTAAAGTTATCTATGTAACAGAATTTGCCAAATAGTAACTAAGCTGTTAATTGTTTTATGGGACAAAAGCAGCCAGTCTTGGCCCTTCTGTCTTAGGGATGGATTACATTTGAATCATGTTGAATATATTTTTCCTTTCTTATTCTTTCAGATTCATCAGGATTCATTTTTGATTTGCAGTCCAATACTGTACTGGCCCAGGGAGGGGCTTTTGAGAACATGAAAGAGAAGGTAAGACTAGTCACTATGGATAGTAAACTTGACTGTCATAGGAAAAGTTAGGTACTAATATGACTAGTGGCTACCACAAACTCATTATGAGAGTGAAATTTTTTTTTTTCTTTTTTTGAGAAGGAGTCTCGCTCTGTCACCCAGGCTGGAGGGCAGTGGTGTGATCTCGGCTCACTGCAAGCTCCCCCTCCTGGGTTCACGCCATTCTCCTGCCTCAGTCTCTGGAGTAGCTGGGACTACAGGCGCCCGCCACCACGCCCGGCTGATTTTTTTTTTTTTGTATTTTTAGTAGAGACGGAGTTTCACCGTGTTAGCCAGGATGGTCTCGATCTCCTGACCTTGTGTTCCGCCCACCTTGGCCTCCCAAAGTGCTGAGACTACAGGCATGAGCCACCATGCCTGGCCAGGAGTGAAATTTTAAGAATAAAACAATGCCACTATATATCAGAGAGTGATGGCCATAAATAGGTTCTGATTGCACAGAACCTATTAACAGAACCTATTAAATGCAAACATTTTCTTTGCCTATCTCCATGTATATTAACTCTAAATTCTCTTGAAGATATTCAGTATTAATTAGTTTATTAATATTTATATGCCTGAGTGTATCTCATTTGGCAACACTTCTTAAGAAACAATCTGAATAGGATCTTCCCAAGTACTTGAAGAGCATTCTTAAGTCCAGGAGGCTTCAGAGCCAAGACAAGAAATAGGTCTTTTGTGGGTTTTTTTGAGACAGAGTCCAACCCAGGTTAGTGTGCAGTGGCATGATCTCAGCTCACTGCAGTCTCCGCCTCCTGGGTTCAAGTGATTCTCGTGCCTCAGCCTCCTGAGTAGCTGGGATTACAGGGGTGCACCACTATGCCCAGCTAATTTTTGTATTTGTAGTGGAGACAAGGTTCTCCATGTTGGCCAGGGTGGTTGCGAACTCCTGGCCTCAACTAATCCACCCACCTCAGCCTCCTAGAGTGCTGGGATAGCCACCACACCCGGCCAGAAGTAGATCTTCTAAGGAGCATTCTTTTGGAAGAAAACCAAGTGGTTTTAGTAATGTAACCCTCAACGAGCTATACTGAGAAAAACATAAAACAAAAGCTTTATGTTCTTTCTGTCTTTTTTTTTTTTTTGAGACAGAGTCTTGCTTTGTCGCCCAGGCTGGAGTACAGTGACGCAATCTCAGCTCCCTTTAGCCTCTGCCTCCCGGGTTCAAGTGATTCTCATGTCCCAGCCTCCTGAGTAGCTGGAACTACAGGCATGTGCCACCATGCCTGGCTAATTTTTTTATTTTTAGTAGAGACGGGGTTTTGCCATGTTGGCCAGGCTGGTCTCAAACTCCTGACCTCAAGCAATCTGCCCGCCTTGGCCTCCCAAAGTGCTGGGATTATAGGCATGAGCAACCACACCCGGCCTCTCTGTCTTATTTTAAAAAAAAATTGTTGACTATGGAGTCCTGTACAGTGGTTGAGTACTATACATACTCGTATTTTTAAATTATCAGAACCTTACCTTTATTGTAGAGTCTGTAAGTTTGATGGGGTTTTTTTTGTTTTGTTTTGTTTTGTTTTTTATGAGACGGAGTTTCACTCTGTCACCCAGGCTGGAGTGCAGTGGCATGATCTCAGCTCACTGCAACCTCTGCCTCCCAGGTTCAAGTGATTCTCCTGCCTCAATGTAGCTGGGGCTACAGGCACGTGCCACCACGCCTGGCTAAGTTTTTATATTTTTAATAGAGGGGGCGTCTCACCATGTTAGCCAGGATGGTCTCAATCTCCTGACCTCGTGATCCACCCGCCTCGGCCTCCCAAAGTGCTGGGATTACAGGCCTGAGCCACCACTCCCGGCGGAGTCTGTTAAGTTTTGCCTACACTTCCATTTTTTAGGGATCATTACTATGATTGATACATATTAAGTTGCTCATCTCAAAAATGTATTAGCCTTCGTTGAATTACAGATTGTATACCTTCTCACTTGTATGGTTTTTTTTTGTTTTTGTTTTTATTTTTATTTTTTGAAACAGAGTCTCCCTCTGTCGCCCAGGCTGGAGTGCAATGGCGCAATCTCGGCTCACTGCAACCTCCGCCTCCCAGGTTCAAACGATTCTCCTGCCTCAGTGCCCTCGACCTGAAGACATTTTTAAATATAAAATACCTAGAAATAGCCGGGTGCAGTGGCTCACGCCTGTAGTCCCACCACTTTGGGAGGCCGAGGTGGGCAGATTACCTGAGGTCGGGAGTTTGAGACCAACCTGACCAACATGGAGAAGCCCCGTCTCAACTAAAAATACAAAAAAAGAAATTAGCTGAGCATGGTGGCGCATGCCTGGAATCCCAGCTATTTACGAGGCTGAGGCAGGAGAATTGCTTGAATCCAGGAGGTGGAGGTTGCCGTGAGCCGAGATCATGCCATTGCACTGCAGCCTGGGCAGCAAGAGTAAAACTCCGTCTCAAAAAAAAAAAACACCTAGAAATATGGGATGAAAGATAATATACATCATTTTGAATGTATAGCTGAATATAAGAAGTAAGGGAGATCCCTAGAGGGTACTAAAAACCAGAATAGTGAGCTTGAACTGTTAATAGGTAACTGTGGCATGTTTTGCCAGTCTCAGTAACACAAGGGTTTTACCACACAGTGCCATTAAGCCCAGTAATGCCAGCACTTTTGGGAGGCTAAGGTGGGAGGATCCCTTGATCTCAGGAGTTTGAAATCAGCCTAGGCAACATAGTGAGACCTCATCTTTACAAAAAATAAAAATAGCCGGATGTGGTGGCACATGCCTGTGGTCCCAGCTACTCAGGAGGCTGAGGCGGGAGGATTGCTTGAGCCTGGGAGGTCGAGGCTGTAGTGAGCCGAGATCACAACACTGCACTCCAGCCTGGGTGACAGCAAGACTGTCTCAAACAAAACCAAAAAACCCAAACAAAAAGATTGGAACTGAGGTCTTATGTAAGCTTGCCATTTTAAAAATATTTCACCTTCAGGGAAAGGGTAAACTAGAAGAAATCTGCCCACTGACTTTTTTTTTTAATGGAGGCAGAGGTTGGAGGCGGGGGTCTGTCGGGGTTGGAGTATAGTGGTGAGATCTTGGCTCACTGCAACCTCTGCCTCCCAGGTTCAAGCATCTCTGTCGCAGCCTCCCAGGTAGCCGGGATTAGAGACGTGCACCACCACGCCTGGCTAATTTTTGTATTTTTAGTAGAGACAGGGTTTCACCATGTTGGACAGGCTGATCTTGAACTCCTGACCTCACTCGAGTGATCTGCTTGCCTCAGCCTCCCAGAGTGCTGGAATTACAAGCATGAGCCACTGCGCCTGGCCCCACTGACTTTTGAACACAATGTTCTTACTATGTGGGTTTAGAGAGATACATTTAAAGGGTGAAAAGAATTGTAAATCTTAAATTTTATCCAATGGTTTTATCATTAGTAATATAATGGTAATATTATATTGTAGGGTTGTTATTATTTTGAGTATTATAAAATAAAGCAAATTATAAAATAATGTTTTTAGGAACTAGAACTTTTGGTTAAGAGAGAAGAGATACATGTTTAAAATAAGATGAGAAAAGATCTTTTAATAGTACATTTGAATTGAAGATGTCAATGTGAGCTCATTATTTTACAAAAAAAAATCTCCTAGATTGATCCACGAAAGTGTCTAAAAACAATGACTCCGCAATAGTGATAAGCACACCTAGCTCCTAGATACTGATTTGTCTTTTTTTTTTTTTTTTTTTTTTTTTGAGACGGAATCAGAGTCTCACTCTGTCACCTAAGCTGGAGTTCAGTGGCATGATCTCGACTCAGTGCAAGCTCCGCCTCCCGGGTTCACGCCACTCTCCTCCCTCAGCCTCCCGAGTAGCTGGGACTACAGGTGTCTGCCACCACACCTGGCTAATTTGTTTGTATTTTTAGGAGAGACGGGGTTTCACAGTGTTAGCCAGGATGGTCTCAATCTTCTGACCTTGTGATCCACCCACCTCGGCATCTGCCCACCTCTGCTGCCCAAAGTGTTGGGATTACAGGTGTGAGCCACCGCTCCTGGCCGCTCCTAGATACTGGTTTCTAACTACCATTCCTCATTAAAAGGAACCAGAGCTTCTTTGAGAAATAATTAATTTTGCATTCTGCAGTAAGACAAGAAATAAAAATTGTAAGAATTGGAAAGGCATGGCCGGGCACGGTGGCTCAAGGCTGTAACCCCAGCACTTTGGGAGGCCGAGACGGGTGGATCACAAGGTCAGGAGATCGAGACCATCCTGGCTAACATGGTGAAACCCCATCTCTACTAAAAAAAAAAATACAAAAATATAGCCAGGCGAGGTGACGGGCGTCTGTAGTCCCAGGTACTTGGGAGGCTGAGGCAGGAGAATGGCGTGAACCCGGGAGGCAAAGCTTGCAGTGAGCTGAGATCTGGCCACTGCACTCCAGCCTGGGCGACAGAGCAAGACTCCGTCTCAAAAAAAAAAAAGAATTGGAAAGGCAGAAAAAAACTGCTGTTATTTGGCTGGGGCAGTGACTCATGCCTGTGATCCCAGCACTTTGGGAGGCTGAGGCAGGAAAATCACTTGAGGCCAGGAGTTCAAGACCAGCCTGGGCAACATAAGGGGACCCCCATCTCTACAAAAAATATTTATAGCCAGGCCTGGTGGCACCTGCCTGTAGTCCCAGCTATTCAGGAGGCTGAGGTGGGAGCATCGCTTGAGCCCAGAAGTTAAGTATTGCAGTGAGCTATAAATGCACTACTGCACTGCAGCCTGAGTGACACAGTGAGACCCTGTCTCAAAAAACAAATGAAACCCCTTCTGTTATTTATAGGCAATACAGTTATCTACATAGAAAATCCAAGAAAGCAACAAATTAATAGGACTAATAAGAGTTCATCAAGGTTGCTGGATATAAAATGGATATATAAACATGAAAACAAAATATACAATTATTGTAAATTTTGTATGCGTGTGTATGTGTATGTGTATTTTTTTCTTTCTTTTTTTTTTTGAGACCGAGTTTTGCTCTTTCGCCCAGGTAGGAGTGCAGTGGCACAATCTTGGCTCATGGCAACCTCTGCCTTCTGGTTTCAAGCAGTTCTCCTGCCTCAGCCTCCAGAGTAGCTGGGATTACAGGTGCACGCCACTACACCCAGCTAACTTTTGTATTTTTAGTAGAGACGGGGTTTCACCATGTTTACCAGGCTGATCTCGAACTCCTGACCTCATGATCCACCCGCCTGGGTCTCCCAAAGTGGTGGGATTACAGGCATGAGCCACTGCGCCTGGCCCTTTTTTTTTAATTTTTATTTTTTATTTTTTATTTTTTTTTGAGATGGAATCTCGCTGTGTGGCCCAGGCTGGAGTGCAGTGGCCCGATCTCGGCTCACTGCAAGCTCCACC
>NW_012100098.1:4186899-4191469 GCF_000951045.1 Mandrillus leucophaeus | reverse complement strand
CCACCTCCCAGGTTCAAGCGATTCTCCTGCCTCAACCTCCTGAGTATCTGGGATTACAGGCGTGCGCTGCTATGCCCAGCTAATTTTTGTAGAGACAGGGTTTTTCTGTGTTGGTCAGGCTGGTCTTGAACTCCTGATCTTGTGATCTGCTCGCCTCAGCCTCCCCAAAGTGCTGGGATTACAGACATTAGCCACCGTGCCCGGCCATATATTTTTAGTCTCAAAAAATATGAAATACAGGCCAGGTATGGTGGCTCAAGGCCTGTAATCCCAGCACTTTGGGAGGCGGAGGCAGGTAGATCACTTGAGGCCAAGAGTTTGAGACCAGCCTGGCCAACAGCAAAACCCCATCTCTACTAAAAATACAAAAATTAACTGGGCATGATGGTGCATGCCTGTAATCCTGGCTACTCAGGAGGCTGGGGCGCAAGAATCGCTTGAACCTGGGAGGTGGAGGTTGCAGATAGCTGAGATCATGCCACTGCACTCCAGCCTGGGTGACAGAGTGAGACTGTCTCAAAATAAATAAATAAGAGATGCATTTATCAACATGGAAAAAATCTAAAAAAAAATGCTATGTGCAAAATATAAATTGAAGATAAATACATATATATGATATAATATTTATGTATTTATGTAATGCAAAATAATAGTGTATATTACCTATGGATATATGCACATATCATAAAAATGCAAAAGCACGTATGGAAATAATACCAAGTTCACGGTAGAAATCTCTAGTGAGACGAAGAAGGGAAATAGGACTTATTAGGTGTTCATGGGGGCTTCAATTATATTTATTTTGTTTTAGTAAACTCAGTGTCATGGAGTGCGTGTTAATTATGTTTTATATGCCTGAAATAGTTTATAATTTAAATTGTTTGTATAAATTATCTTTATTTTACAATTAAACGATACAAGGTAAAATATATTTCAAAAAATCTTACACAAAAATATAAGTTGTTTTTGTTGCTAGTTCATTTAACTTTCCACCTTTCTCTACAGTATGCTAAAAATGAGGAAATGTTGATGCTACATTAATACCTGATACCGAAATTAAACCACCTTTTCTTTATATGAAATCTAGCATATAACTTCTATTTCTAGCAATGTTCTGCATTTCTAAGTTTTGAAATTAATTTTTCACATGCTGGTATCAGTCATCTATTAATAATTCCCAGTTGAGATGGTTGTATGTACTGTCGCTGATGCTAAAGAGTGATACATATTGTTAAAAATGAAATATCACTCTTTTTGTTATTCTCTGTATAGGCCTCAGCTGCCTAGTGACCTACTAATGTTAGAATTAAACGACCCCACCATCTTTTCCAGATAAATGCGGTACGTGCAATAGTTCCCAATAAGAGCAACAATGAAATCATCCTGGTTTTGCAGCACTTTGATAACTGTGTGGACAAAACAGTACAAGCATTCATGGAAGGTAATCCTGACTTAGTTTTAAAAATAAATTTATATTTGTTCAAATAGAATTTGCTTCAGACTTTTATAACACTCAGCAATCCAGTAATTCATGGATGATATAGCAGACCCCATGAAAACATAACATACCGTGACATTTGACAATACCTCTTTCAGCCCTAGAAGCTGAAATAAGCTATGTGGTGTCTATAGTAAGAGACAAGCTGAGAAAATTCCATCGTTTTGCGCTAAATGTTCTCTAATGGCATTTAAGAGGAAATCATGTGGCCGGTGGTATAAGGGACTTGATTGGAGTTGGGTTAAATAAGAATTTAAGAGACTCTTAAAAACAAAGTAGTGATTCAGTGGCTCACCAACAGATGGCAAATTCAAGGACTCAGTATTGTCTTGCGGATTCTAATATTATTAGTTTGGCTGTGGCAAGTGACTCAAATGTGTGGGTTTCAATTTCCTTATCTAATATGTAGAAGAATGGCAGGCTTAGTCAACCCTTCAGATTTATAGCATTGAGAAGTGTTTTATAAACTTCCTTCCATGTAACCTGTTGGAGAAAAACTATCTAAAGCTATGTGTCTTTGAATAACAATATCAGGTTAGGTCTCCCTGTTTTTATTTTCCTGAGTCTGCCAGCATAGGATACACAGGTTTGAATACTATAAGGTTTTTCTTTATTTTCATCTTCTTAAAAAATAATGTTAGTGTTTGGGTAATGTGCAGCTGTCTCCAAAACTATATAGCCAAGGTGGTGTGTAACTGGAGGGGAAAGGATGGCACACTTGGCTAAAACCAGTGTGCCATCGCCTTTGTATTTGGTCTAAGATGTATAGATAAGAAAATCTTCAAAATGGCGCAGCTACATTAGTCTCTTCTTAGAAGAACTTACTGAGGAAATTACTTGGAGAGGAGGGTCTAAGTAGGCAGGTATTCCAAAAGGGAAGCATGGCATGATTATCTCATTATATTACTCTAGACCCGATCCTTAATTTTTCCTGTTAGGAGCTTTGTAAATTCTCCAGCAATTACAAAATGGGAGGACACTGACTCCTGCTTGACTACTGTGTGTGTGGTAGGAGACAAAATCTGTAACTGGTTTCTCTTACAGGTAGTGCCAGTGAAGTACTCAAAGAATGGACAGTAACAGGCAAGAAAAAGGTAAAATGAATTACATTTTAAAACATGATGTTTATATTATTTTTTAAAATTTAGGCTCTGCAAAAATATTGAAAGAAAAGGTTTACATACATATCTTCAGTTTACCTGGTTAAAAAACATCTTTGGCCAGGTGCAGTGGCTCACACCTATAATCCCAGCACTTTGGGAGGCCAAAGCAGGTGGATCACTTGAGGTCAGGGGTTCAAGACCAGCCTGGCCAACATGGTGAAGCCCCATCTCTACTAAAAACTAGAAAAAATTAGGTGTGGTGGCACGTGCCTGTAATCCCAGTTACTCAGGAGGGCGAGGCAGGAGAATAACTTGAACCTAGGAGGCATGTAACCTGTTGGAGAAAAGCTATCTAAAGCTATTGCGTCTTTGAATAACAACATCAGGTTAGGTCTCCCTGTTTTTATTTTCCTGAGTCTGCCAGCATAGGATACACAGGTTTGAATACTGTAAGGTTTTTCTTTATCTTCATCTTTTAAAAAAATAATGTTAGCGTTTGGGTAATGTGCAGCTGTCTCCAAAACAATATAACCAAGTTGCAGTGAGCTGAGATCGGGCCACTGCACTCCAGCCTGGGTGACAGTGAGACTCCATCTCAAAAAAATATATATATATACATGTATATGTATATATATAATTTGACATTGAAACATAGCTGTGTCTCACAGAGTACCACACAGTCCTCTCCATGTGATTTAAGGCAGGAAACAGAATGACTTTGCTGTGGTGCAGTTACTAGTCAGGGGTGAAAAAGAGAGCAAATCAAGGAAAGCAAGAGAAAGCAATCTAATTGAGTGGTTTTCAACCATATTCATATCATAAATCAGTTAAAACAGTTCAGATTTTTGGTCAGAAAACTGGGTTGTAGTCCTGATATTAATGAACTTTGACATAAAGCTATTAGGTGCTGGCCAAGCACAGTGGCTCATGCCTGTAATCCCAGCACTTTGGGAGGCTGAGGTGGGAGGATAACTTGAGCCCAGGAGTTCAAGACCAGCCTGGGCAACATGATGAGACCCGATCTCAAAAAAAAAAAAAACTATTAGGTGCCTTGCAGAGGGGTCCAATGTTCCACTTTGGGAGGTAGAAGGCACTCAGGCTATGGGGTCAGTCAGAACTGGATTCCTACCCTGTTCCACTGTCTACTGGCATTGTGACTGATACTGCTTAACATTTATGTGCCTTAATTTGCTCATCTCTAAAATAGGAAGATAGCTCTAATAAATACAAGTACATAATACAATGCCTAACATATTAGTTCTCGTTCCTTTCTCCTTATTTACTTAAAATCAGATGCTTTTCCCAAAGGATACCAGCTGGTCTCAAAATTCTTCCCACAGCTGTGCACCATAAAGGTAACCCCTTTAGGAAATGCTTGAAGTATGGATTTTAATCAGGTATCTCTGTGAGATCTGTTTGGGGTGTTCTTTTCTTTATTAAGTCAGTGCTGGAGTTCTGAAATGCTTTCTTGATGACTCTTACATCACTTTTTAGGAGTCCTGTCAGGTCTTGAACAAAAACCAGGCTTGGCCTCAATGACCCTTGAGAATTTTTTCCAAGGGTTACCTAATACTGCACAGATTCTCCTGAAGCTCATCATACCTGTAGTTTTGAGTATTTGTTTAGCTTCTTTGTGCTGCTTTCAACCTACATAGATAACTGTGAGTGTCCTGGAAAACACCAGTTTCGGTTTTTTTTTGTTTTGTTGAGATGGAGTTTTGCTCTGTCGCCCAGGCTGGATTGCAGTGGTGCGATCTCGGCTCGCGGCAGCCTCCGCCTCCTGGGTTCAAGCAATTCTCATGCCTCAGCCTCCTACGTAGGTCAGCACTATAGGTGTGTGCCACCACGCCTGGCTAATATTTGTATTTTTTTAGTAGAGACAGGGTTTCACCATTTTGTCTGGGCAGATGTCGAAGCCTGACCCCAAGTGATCTGCCCACCTCAGCCTCCCAAAGTGCTGGAATTACAG
>NW_012100098.1:4176788-4186849 GCF_000951045.1 Mandrillus leucophaeus | reverse complement strand
TCCTGGAAAACACCAGTTTCGGTTTTTTTTTGTTTTGTTGAGATGGAGTTTTGCTCTGTCGCCCAGGCTGGATTGCAGTGGTGCGATCTCGGCTCGCGGCAGCCTCCGCCTCCTGGGTTCAAGCAATTCTCATGCCTCAGCCTCCTACGTAGGTCAGCACTATAGGTGTGTGCCACCACGCCTGGCTAATATTTGTATTTTTTTAGTAGAGACAGGGTTTCACCATTTTGTCTGGGCAGATGTCGAAGCCTGACCCCAAGTGATCTGCCCACCTCAGCCTCCCAAAGTGCTGGAATTACAGGCATGAGTCACCGCACCCAGCCAACACCAGTTTCTTAATTTATTAGCCCAGGATTATAAGTTATTAGTGATATAAGATGTGCATGGAGCTGGAAGAGGATGTGTGTTAAGAGACACAGACATTCCTTAAAATTTGGAGAAAGAAATATGGCTTCAGTTTAGCAGTCCCAAATGCATAAATCCAGTCCAGTCCACTTAACTGTTGGGATTAGTCCAATAGGATGTGACTCTGAGTGGGATAGTTATGATATACATGACCCAATGATATGAAAACTTAGCCAGTTCACATGGGGGAAAGTAAGAAGAAGAAAGATGAGACCGAGCAGGGTGGCTCACACCTGTAATCCCAACATTTTGGGAGGTCGAGGCGGGTGGATCACTGGAGGTCAGGAGTTTGAAACCAGCCTAGCCAACGTGGTGAAACCCCATCTCTACTAAAAATACAAAAAAAGTAGCCGGGCGTGGTGGCACATGCCTGTAATCCCAGCTACTCAGGAGGCTGAGGCAGGAGAACCACTCGAACCTGGGAGGCAGAGGTTGCAGTAAGCCGAGATTGCACCATCGCACTCCAGCCTGGGCGACAAGAGTGAAACTCCGTCTCAAAAAAAAAAAAAGGAAAGAAAAAGAAAGATGAGAGCTGTTAAGGAGAAAAGTTTTATCTAGAGTTCAGTCATGTTTCTGCTGGAGAGGGCCACAGAAAAGACTTGGGGAATATTAATTCAATTATTATCAGCCTAGCCTTAGGAATAGAATTAGGTGTTGCCAGTGGAGCTACAAGTTTGACAAAACAAAAGGTAAAGGACTTTTGTTTATTTTAACTTTACTATTTGCCTATGTAATATACTCACGTGGCTCAAAATTCAAAACTACAAGAGTTAATACACTGAAACATATATATGTATATATTTTTTTGAGATGGAGTGTCGCTCTGTTGCCCAGGCTGGAGTGCAGTGGTATGAGCTCAGCTCACTGCACCCTCCACCTCCCAGGTTTAAGCAATTCTCCTGCCTCAGCCTCCCGAATAGATGGGATTACAGGCATGTGCCACCACATCTGACTGATTTTTGCATATTTTATTAGAGATGGGGTTTCATCATATTTGCCAGGCTAGTCTCGAACTGCTGACCTCAGGTGATTCGCCTGCCTTGGCCTCCCAAAGTGTTGGGATTACAGGCGTGAGCCACTGCACCCAGCCAAGACACTGAAACACTTTATCCCTTCCCTGTTCCCCAGCCATTTGGTTCTCCACCCCCAAGGCAAACAGTATTTTCAATTTCTTATAAATCTTTCAAGATGTTTTATGCATATATAAGTAAATAAGACTATTCTCCTCTTTGCCTGCTTCCTTTTTTTTTTGGTTGAGATGGAGTCTTGCTCTGTCGCCCAGGCTGGAGTGCTGTGGCTGGATCTCAGCTCACTGCAAGCTCCGCCTCCCGGGTTCACGCCATTCTCCTACCTCAGCCTCCCGAGTAGCTGGGACTACAGGCGCCCGCCACCTCGCCCGGCTAGTTTTTTGTATTTTTTTTTAGTAGAGACGGGGTTTCACTGTGTTCGCCAGGATGGTCGCGATCTCCTGACCTCGTAATCCGCCCGTCTCAGCCTCCCAAAGTGCTGGGATTACAGGCTTGAGCCACCACGCCCAGCCCTTTTTTCATGTAATATATCTCGGAGCTTATTCCATGGCTCAATATATAAAGAGCTTTCTTGTTTTTATGGATACATAGTCATCCTACTGCTTGGATGTGCCACAATTTATTTAAGCAGTCCCCTATTGACCAACATTTGGGTTGTTTCTAATCCTGTGTGTTAGTAGTGATATTGCAATGAATAACCTTGTGTATATATAGAAATCACTTTGCATATGTGTTATTCTCATCTTGAATAAATTCCTGGAAGTAGAATTGCTAGTCAAAGAGTATGTGCATTTGTAATTTTGATAAGCATTACTAAATTGTCTTGGAGAGTATCACCTTACACTCCATACATGAAAATGGCTGTTTCTCTATACCATCAACCTTATCAGTTCTACAGTGTTAACATACTTTTTGACCTTTACTAAACTAATAGATGAAAAATGATCATTGCAGTGCAGTTTTAATTTGTATATCTCTTATTAGACTGAGGTTGCATATCATTCCATATGCTTACAGCTTATACTATTTTTTTCTATGGGATTATTTTGCTTTTTCTGAGAACTCTATATATTTAGCTTTTTGAATATAAGCTGCACATTTTTTTTTTTGCATTTTGTAATTTATCTTTTGATTTTGTTTAAGGTGGGTTTCGTCATGAATAAATGTTTTATATTTATGTGTTTGAGTTTATCTAAAGTATAGGATTTTACATAGTAAAATTTTATTTTAGGCAATAGTTCAGCATATGTGAAAATGTTAAATTTCTGAAAGAACATACAAGAAATTGGTAACATTGGTTACCTTTGGGTAGCTAGAGTTACCTCTCTAGGTTGTGGGGGAATCTGTTTTTTTCTTTTCTTCTCTTTTTCAAATTCTTAATAACTTCAGAACAAAAAGAAGAAAAACAAACCGAAACCTGCCACAGAGCCAAGTAACAGCATCCCAGATTCCAGCAAATCAGTTTCCATTCAAGAGGAACAGTCTGCACCTTCCTCAGAGAAAGGTGGTATGAATGGCTACCATGTCAATGGTGCCATCAATGACAGTGAGTCTGTGGACTCACTCAGTGAAGGTTTGGAGACACTTTCAGTAGATGCCAGAGAATTGGAGGATCCTGAGTCTGCCATGCTAGATACGCCGGATAGAATGGGTGAGTTTATTAACAGAGTTTGAAAAAGTTGTGTTCAGTTGAAAAACAGGGGTCTCCTCGTTGAGAAAACGATCAATTAAATCTAGTCTTTTTTTTTAATCCAGTGCTGGCTGATTAGTCTTTTTACTTTTTAGTTTTTGTTACTTTTTGTGTGAGTCACATTTTATAATTATCAAAGGCCTAGAAAAAATACCTTTTTTTTTTTTTTTTTTTTTTTGAGACAGAATCTCGCTCTGTCGCCCAGGCTGAAGTGCAGTGGCGTGATTTTAGCTCACTGCAAGCTCCACCTCCCAGGTTCACGCCATTCTCCTGCCTCAGCTTCCCGAGTAGCTGGGACTACAGGCGCCCGCCACCACGCCTGGCTAATCTTTTGTATTTTTTTAGTAGAGATGGGGTTTCACCATGTTAGCCAGGATGGTCTTGATCTCCTGACCGCGTGATCCGCCCACCTCAGCCTTCCAAAGTGCTGGGATTACAGGCGTGAGCCACCACGCCCAGCTGAAAAAATACAATTCTTGTTCCATTATATTTTAACTCTTGAACCTTAGTGTTCCATTATTGGAACACTAAGCATGTGGGAATTATTCATATCCTGCTGCTCAAAGTCATCATCAAGATCTGATTTTTCCACTCATGCAAAAATTCAAAAAATTGCAGCTTCTGGCATAAGTGAGTTAATAGCAGAGAAATACCTCAGTATTTAGAGACTACGGAAAGTGACTTTAAGTTGTTTTTAAAAAATTGTGGACTTATTAAGAAAGATGATGTTGATATTATTCTAAGACCCAACACAATGAGAAATATATAATAATGATAATTCCAGCTTTTGTGAGAGCTAGGCTGTTGGTTTTTATAGTCTCACATTTGTTTTCTAGTGAAGAATTAAGATTAGTGTTAGTTGTAAATTCACATATCTTGTACCTTTCTTTGTTAACCATTTTTTTGAGGGTTAGTAAGATACTGGAAATTTCTCTTTTTAAAAATTACTTGTTAATCCAGTTCCGCTGCCCTGCTGCTCCTGGCTTTAGAAGTGTAATGCCAATGTAAGATTTGTGCTGTGCTGTTTAGGTGTTCTTTTATTGATTAGTATACACACATACACAAGAGTTAGAGAAAAACATTGCACTGACTCAAACCAACAATAGCCAGTGGTTTCCATTTTTTTCTGAACTAGCTTCCCTCTCATTTCCTAACTCTTCCTAACTTATTACACTTCTATCCCCTAGAACGTTATTTTTTGTTTGTTTGTTTTGAGAGACCCAGTCTCTCTATGTTGCCCAAGCTGGTCTTAAACTCCTGGGCTCAAGTGATCCTCCTGCGTCAGCTTCCTGAATAACTGGGATTACTGGTGTGAGCCACCATGCCTGGCCCATAAAGCTTTTTAAATTCTTCTTTCCTTGAGAGAGTGTAAAACTTTTTTTCTTAACATGGAGTCTTGCAGAAGTTGGTGATACTGACCTTCTTTGATTCCTTGTGCCAGAGTTACAGAGAAACTACCAAGCTACAAAGAAGCCGGAGAGCCACAGGGATTGAGCTCCCTATCTAAAGATGTGTTGCCACAGACTCTTCTCTTCATTCCGAACTTAAGGCTAAGCCAGAAGCTGCCAGCTGATTCTGATCTTTATTCTAGCGTGTCAGTTGATATTGTTTACAGTCTTTTAAGAGGCATGGTTTTGCCTCAAACATTTTTACCTGTTTTCTTTGTGTACTTAAGAATGATTGGTTTACTCCTAAATTGTGCTCTAAAGTACTGTGCTCTTTCTTGGACAGGATCCACGCTGCAGAATGGTGTCTCTGATTTTGAGACCAAGTCTTTGACTACGCACTGTATTCAGAATTCTCAACAACCCAGGAATGCTGCCAAATCTCTCTCAAGACCTACCACAGAAACTCAGTTTTCAACTATGGGGATGGAAGATGTTCCCCTCTCCACCAATAAAAAGCTAAGTAAGTCAGAGACCCACCTGTGAGAGAAAATCTGTGTTTTTGGCTAAAGAGGGCAAATTATCTCTGTTCTCATAAATAAAGTTTCAGAAGGGCATCAGTTAATACTTTTTCCATTTTGCTGACAGTGACTGACTACTCAGCCCTTCCCCTACCTTTGTGTACACAGTTGGAATCTGAATAGTAGTTTAAATGCCATACAATCTAATTATGACGACCCGTTTTGTAAATTAAAGTCAAACTCTACTGCCAGGATGACTTATCTGCTAATGTTAACCTGTTTCTTTATTTGCTTTATTGCAACATTTTTGTGCTATTTCTGTCATTTTTATCTCCTGGTTGACGCAACAAGTGAAAGCTCTACATTCTCTGACATTGACTTTTTTAAAATCCCCCTGAGACTGAGTCTTGCTCCATAGCCCAGGCTGGAGTGCAGTGGTGCGATCTCACTGCAGTTCTGCCGGGTTCATGTCATTGTCCTCCCTCAGCCTCCGGAGTAGTTGGGACTACAGGCCAGTGCCACCATGCCTGGCTAATTTGTTTGTATTTTTAGTAGAGACGGGGTTTCACCGTGTTAGCCAGGATGGTCTCAATCTCCTGACCTCATGATCTGCCCGCCTCGGCCTCCCAAAGTGCTGGGATTATAGGCATGAGCCACTGCACCCAGCCGACATTGACATTTTAAAGAAATATTTTCACTCCTCTTCATAACTTCGTGCTCTTACTGAGCTAGAGTCCTCTGACAGACTCTAGCTTTAAGTAAGATCATTTTCTCTTAAGTATGTGGCATTGACTGGTGGTAGCTCTTTGCTAAAAAAAACCTACAATAATCACTTAAATAAACAGCCAATAATTCAGCAAACAGAGATAATAGATTGTGTTTCCTATATCTGAGTTTCATACATCTAAGCATGGTGGTCCACTCCACTAAACAGATGAAACAGAAATGTAAAGGACACTTGTAATCAGTAGCTCTTTATGGAATTATTTATTGCACATGAGCCAAATTTTAATTAGGTAAACTCCCCTTTTTCATTATTCTAGTAGCCCTCAGCCTGCTGCAGATGAGCAAGTTTAAGACTATCCAATCAAGCAAAAATGAAAAAGTATATATATATATATGCATAAGGCTTGAAAGCTTTTAGGTAGATTCTTTAAAAAAAATCAAGTTGAGATGAGGAAGAATTTAAATTAAAAAATTGAAAATACATATCCTGGCATAGTTACAAACTTTTTAGATCCATGTTTCCAGCAATCAATTATATATGTAATTTGGGGATTGGTGAATATAGAAAGGTAAATAGAACTTTTGGAAATTGGTTAAAATGTGTTGAGTAGGTAAATGCAGTCCATCCTTTTCTACAAAGCTGGCTTCCTCATATATACAGTGCTTCGAAGTGTACTATATAGAGAGAACATTTTAATTTTGTAATGTCCACATGGTGAATTATATTCTATTAAATCCTGTAACTTAGGGAGTTTTGAAAATTTGGTGCCTTTTTTAAAGTCTCTTTTCTCTGTGTGTTTCATTTCATTTTGGATAGTTGGTAAAATTGCTGTCTTCAACTGTATTCGTCTTTTGTTAACAGTGTCTATTCTGCTGTTAATTTTATGCAGCATATTTCTCATCTTGGACATTGTTTTATTTGTCTCTAGAAGTTCAGTTGGAGTCTTTTAAGATATCTTCCATGTCTCTCCTTACCATGCTTATGCTTTCCTTTACCTTCTTGAACATATAGTATCTAATTATAATAGCTGTTTGATGTCCTTTTCTACTCAATTCTATCATCTGTGTCATTTCTGCATCTGCCTCTGTAATTGATTTTTCTCTTCCTTATAGGTAATATTTTTCTGTTTCTTTTAAGTTTTTTTAGATGGGACTAGAGCAGCCTTTAGTCTAGAGCTAATTTTGCCCTGTTGCTGAGGCAGTATCCTTCCAACTACTCTGCCTGCCATGTATTGTGAGGTTTTTCCACTCTGGCTGGTGTGAGCACAAACTGTCCCTGGCCTGGTGAGCTCTGGGGATTGTTCTGCCTAGTCTTTTTTTTTTTGCCTGTTCTCTTTCCAGTCTTGGGTAGTTTCTTTATCCTCATAGACTGATCCACACTCAGAATCCTCTGTGCATCTCCGTGCAGCTCTCTCATGTGTGTAGCTCTTTCCTCACCAGTACTCTGCCCTAGAATTTCAGCCATCTTGGCCTCTCCAAATTCCCAACTTTGTCCCTTCAATTCAGGGAGTCCACCAGGCTCAATTTAGGATCTCTCCTCCCTGCATTGTAGCCTAGAAACTATTGAGGCAGTAAGTTGGAGCAATCACAGGCCTTACTTCATTTGTTTCTGTTGTCTCAGGGGAAAAGTACTACCTGTTACACATTGTCTGAAAACCATTGTTTCATATATTTTGTCTTTGTATGTTTTTAGTTGTTTAAGATAGAAGGACAAATCCAATTCTTATTATTCCATCTTGACTATGATCCTTTTTTCCCCAAAAATCTATAAAAACATGTTTTTCTCATTGGGGAGGGTGGTTATTTAGGAAAGATTCTTAGTCTACATGACATTTGGCTTAGGTGTTCAGATACAACTTTCAAGTTACCTATATTATTATTCTTTTTTTTTAATCTTTGGGTTTTTTCCCCCAAGGTTCCAATATTGAAAAATCTGTAAAAGACCTCCAGCGCTGCACAGTGTCTCTTGCACGGTATCGAGTTGTAGTTAAAGAAGAGATGGATGCTTCCATTAAGAAAATGAAACAAGCCTTTGCTGAATTGGAGAGCTGGTAAGTTAAGCTGCATTTGATATCAGTAGCATAAAAACGATCATATATAAATATAAAGATGGTCAGCCATTCCCCAGGTTCTTCCATTCATGACTAACTACATAGTGGGAGACACTTATAAATCCTATGGTATATTTAGCTTTCTGCATTGTTCTGTTTCTCTTGGTCACAGTGTGAGAATAGTACAGATAACTCACAATGCTCTAGAAATGAGCCAGAGTTTAATATTGTTTGGAAAGGGACACATAATTATAGAGTAGATCATGTACTCTAAAGTCTCCTTTTAAACCAAGATCCTATAACAAATGACATGATGTTTTTGAACAAAATTATAAAGTAGAAAAAATCTGTCTTTGCTTTCCTACCTTCCTCCATCCTTTTTAATGTATGCCACTCCAATAAAGTGCCTTTTTGTTAATTATTATTTTTTGAGACAGGGTCTTGCTCTCTCTGTCACCCAGGCTGGAATGCTATGGCACAATCACATCTCACTGTAGCCTCAGCTTTCTGGGCTCCAGCAATCCTCTCATCTCAGCCTCCCAAGTAGCTGGTACTACAGGCATGTGCTACCACACCTGGCTCTTTTTTTAATTTTAAAATATTTCGTAGCGATGTGGTCTCACTGTGTTGCCCAGGCCAATCTTCAACTCCTGGGCTCAAGTGATCTGCCTGCCTTGGCCTCCCAAAGTGCTGGGATTACAGGTGTGAGCCACTGCACCCGGCCTTCCTTTTATTAATTATTGATTTGTTTTTTATTTCATGTTTTTCAAACTGTGTTCTATAGAATACTCACCTTTTTTTAATTTTGTTTTTGAGGTAGAGTCTCAGTCTGTTGGCCAGGCTCTAGTGCAGTGGTATAGTCTCAGCTCACTGCAACCTCTGTCTCCCAGGTTCAAGTGATTCTCATGTGTCAGCCTCCCGAGTAGCTGGGATTACAGCTGTGCGCCACCATGCCCGGCTAAATTTTGTATTTTTAATAGAGATGGGGTTTTGTCACATTGGCCAGGCTGGTCTCGAACTCCTGACCTCAGGTGATCCACTGGCTTTGGCCTCCCAAAGTGTTGGGATTATAAGCATGAGCCACCATGCCTGGCCTAGAGTATTCATTTCTTAAAATATATTAATAAGTGTTTTTAAATGAAATAATGCCTCCAAAAAGTTAAATCATCTTACTTAAATAAAATAAGTATTTACTTACATTAAATAAAACTTACTTTGGGGCTACATAACTCATCTAGTAGTCTACCCACGCCTTGTCCTGAACTCTAAGTTTCACTTTTCAGGTTTTATGGCTAGGAATTTAATGTCATGTCTTCTGTTTTTCTTTGTTTGAGACAGGGTCTGACTCTGTCACCCAGGCTGGAGTGCAGTGGCACAATCATGGCTCACTGCAACCTCCACCTCCTGGCCTCAAGCCATCCTCCCACCCTCAGCCTCCCAAGTAGCTGGGACTACAAGCATGTACCATCACACTTGGCTAGTTTTTGAATTTTTTGTAGAGATGGGGTTTCGCCATATTGCCCAGGCTGGTCTCCAATTCCTGGGCTCAAGCAATCCTCTCGTCTCAGCCTCCCAAAGTGCTGGGATTACAGCCATGAGTCACTGTGCCTGGCTGTCTTCTTTTTTGACACATATTTTTGCTCCTGCCAGATTACTCATTGTCTCAAAACTTAACATTCACATTTCCTCTTCCATCTACTAGTTAATGCCACTTTCCCAGCCTGATAATGCTCTTCTATTCCTCTGTATTTATCTAAATCCCACCATTTCTCCAAACTCTCCTTAAATTAAGGTCAAACTTCTGGAAATTCTTCTAGGTAACTGATTTTTCCCCTTTCTGAACTTCTAGGAGGAAGCACCATGCCCTTTGCACTGCATTCTTGTCATGTAAGATAATTGTTGGCTTGTTTAGAAAATAAAGAGCTGGCTGGGCATGGTGGCTCACGCCTGAATCACAGCACTTTAGGAGGCCAAGGCAGGCGGATCACAAGGTCAGGAGTTCAAGACCAACCTGGCCAACATGGTGAAACCCTATCTCTACTAAACATTCAAAAATTAGCCAGGCGTGGTGGCATGCACCTGTAATCCCAGCTACTCAGGAGGCTGAAGCAGGAGAATCACTTGAACCCAGGAGGTGGAGGTTGCAGTGAGCTGAGATCACACCATTGCACTCCAGCCTGGGCGATAGGGCGAGACTATCTCAAAAAGAAAAGAAGAAAGAAAGAGCTGAGTGTAGTAGGTCATCACAACTTTGC
>NW_012100098.1:4174426-4176738 GCF_000951045.1 Mandrillus leucophaeus | reverse complement strand
GCTCACTGCAACCTCTGTCTCCCAGGTTCAAGTGATTCTCATGTGTCAGCCTCCCGAGTAGCTGGGATTACAGCTGTGCGCCACCATGCCCGGCTAAATTTTGTATTTTTAATAGAGATGGGGTTTTGTCACATTGGCCAGGCTGGTCTCGAACTCCTGACCTCAGGTGATCCACTGGCTTTGGCCTCCCAAAGTGTTGGGATTATAAGCATGAGCCACCATGCCTGGCCTAGAGTATTCATTTCTTAAAATATATTAATAAGTGTTTTTAAATGAAATAATGCCTCCAAAAAGTTAAATCATCTTACTTAAATAAAATAAGTATTTACTTACATTAAATAAAACTTACTTTGGGGCTACATAACTCATCTAGTAGTCTACCCACGCCTTGTCCTGAACTCTAAGTTTCACTTTTCAGGTTTTATGGCTAGGAATTTAATGTCATGTCTTCTGTTTTTCTTTGTTTGAGACAGGGTCTGACTCTGTCACCCAGGCTGGAGTGCAGTGGCACAATCATGGCTCACTGCAACCTCCACCTCCTGGCCTCAAGCCATCCTCCCACCCTCAGCCTCCCAAGTAGCTGGGACTACAAGCATGTACCATCACACTTGGCTAGTTTTTGAATTTTTTGTAGAGATGGGGTTTCGCCATATTGCCCAGGCTGGTCTCCAATTCCTGGGCTCAAGCAATCCTCTCGTCTCAGCCTCCCAAAGTGCTGGGATTACAGCCATGAGTCACTGTGCCTGGCTGTCTTCTTTTTTGACACATATTTTTGCTCCTGCCAGATTACTCATTGTCTCAAAACTTAACATTCACATTTCCTCTTCCATCTACTAGTTAATGCCACTTTCCCAGCCTGATAATGCTCTTCTATTCCTCTGTATTTATCTAAATCCCACCATTTCTCCAAACTCTCCTTAAATTAAGGTCAAACTTCTGGAAATTCTTCTAGGTAACTGATTTTTCCCCTTTCTGAACTTCTAGGAGGAAGCACCATGCCCTTTGCACTGCATTCTTGTCATGTAAGATAATTGTTGGCTTGTTTAGAAAATAAAGAGCTGGCTGGGCATGGTGGCTCACGCCTGAACCACAGCACTTTAGGAGGCCAAGGCAGGCGGATCACAAGGTCAGGAGTTCAAGACCAACCTGGCCAACATGGTGAAACCCTATCTCTACTAAACATTCAAAAATTAGCCAGGCGTGGTGGCATGCACCTGTAATCCCAGCTACTCAGGAGGCTGAAGCAGGAGAATCACTTGAACCCAGGAGGTGGAGGTTGCAGTGAGCTGAGATCACACCATTGCACTCCAGCCTGGGCGATAGGGCGAGACTATCTCAAAAAGAAAAGAAGAAAGAAAGAGCTGAGTGTAGTAGGTCATCACAACTTTGCTTTGATAAGCCTCTGGTCTCCACGATTGTTCAGCTTACTGATTCCTTAGTCACAGGATCTGATTCCATTCAGAACAAGCTTGAACCAGGAAACACAGTTCCAGGAGAGAGATTTGTGAGTTCCTGCTGACTTGGAACCCAGCCAGGAGGAGCCTCCTTCAATAAATGACAAATGAAATGGTTTCCTACCTGGGAACTGTGTATTTAGGATTGATTAGCTGACGTAACAACCGGGTCAATTTAACTTGAGGAAAGACATTACCTGCCCTTTCCTGCTAGTATAAAGCCCTTTGCTCTGGTTGATTGAGTTTATAAACCACCTTATTTCAATGTTCCTTGTAGCCACTACTTCAAGACATAATTGGCAAGTGACTAACTCCATTTGGCACCAAAGCAGAGCTTGGAGTTAGTGTCACTTAGAAAGCCATTTCTGTGTTGGTTATAGCATAAAAGAAAAGCAAAGAGTTCTAACAGATTTGCAGCAGTAAAAGTACATTACCCCTGACAGGGCACTAGGGAAATTATACAGATAACTCCTTTCACTTTGATGCCGAATAAAAACTGATACACCTATAGAAAGGTAAACTCAGAAGCTTTCTCATGTATAAAACTTAAAATTTCTTCTTATTGGTGACTTAGCAAGAATCATCTCTAGACCCAAGTTTGCTTTTCTTGTTAATTAATAATATTTGTCTGCTTTTCATTGTTGGAGCTGTTAGTTGACTTAAGTTTAAGGATCTTAAGGAGGTAAGATATGGAGTGGAACATGAAGCTAGAATGTATAAACTCCTTTGGAAGATTGTTATATAATGTGTTGATGAAAAATGCAAACAGGATACACACTCAGCTTCTCTTTTAAATAAAAAGTTTCAGTTTGGCCGAGCGCGGTGGCTCAAGCCTGTAATCCCAGCACTTAGGGAGGC
>NW_012100098.1:4170651-4173631 GCF_000951045.1 Mandrillus leucophaeus | reverse complement strand
AAGGCCACATATAGATGCTGAAAACTTAGGAATCATTTTATGAACCAAACTACCTCCAAAATGTTATCTCCAAAAATATCTAAAATGCGTAGAAATAAAGGAATGTGCTAATGCAATATGTATTATCAAAGATGTACATAGCACTGTAGTTCTAAATCATTCTTTGGTTTTTGAAGCTTAGTACATTGATGTCTTGTTTCTGCTAGTACTTGATGCCATGGTTCTTGATTTTTTTTAATTTAAAATTTAACTCTAACCATCTGTGAAAATAATTACAGGTTGAGTATCCCTTATCTGAAATGCTTAGGCCCAGAAATGTTTTAGGTTATTTTTATTTTTTTCAGATTTTGGAATGTCTGTAGAAACTAGTTGAGCATCCCTAATTTAAAAATTCAAAATCCAAACTGCTCCAGTGAGTATTTTCTTATAGTGTCATGTCGGTGCTCAAAAAAGTACAGATTTTGAAGCATTTTGGATTTTTGGATTAGAAATGCTCAACCTGTAATAACATATGAAGAATATTTTACTGAACATGTTCAGTTATATTATTGGATTTTTTTAATCCTGATTTCTTTTCCACAAAGTAGGTATTGTTAATTCTGTTTTACCGAAAATAAATGTATGTCTTAGGTTAAGCAATTTGCCTAACATAAGTTTCAGATCCAATATTTGAATGTATATATTCAGACTCATTAACCTATGATTTTCATTTCATACCTCATTGATGGCTCACTTCTCCCACTAAAACTTGGCAAGGCTAGAGACTGTTGGTACATATCATATTACAGACAGCCCCCTACTTATGATGGTTCAACTTAACAATTTTCTGACTTTATGATGGTATGAAAGTGATACACATTCAGTAGAAAGCGTACTTTATATACTCATACAACCATTTTGTTTTTCACTTTCAGTGTAGTGTTTAATAAATTACATCAGATATTCAACACTTCATTATAAAATAGGTGTTGTGTTAGACGACTTTGCCCAACTGCAGGCTAATATAAATGTTCTGAGCATGTTTGAGGGAGGCTAGGCTAAGCTTTGATGTTAAATAGGTTCGGTATATTAAATGCATTATCAACTTAAGATATTTTCAATTTGCACATGCCTGTAATCCCAGCACTTTAGGAGGCTGTATTCGTCTGTTCTCATGCTGCTAATAAAGACACACTCGATACTGGGTAATTTATCAAGGAAAGAGGTTTAATTGACTCACAGTTATAGCTGGCTGGGAAGGCCTCACAATCTTGGCTGAAGGCAGAGGAAGAGCAAAGTCACGTCTTACATGGCGGCAGCCAAGAGAGCTTGTGCAGGGGAACTCTCATTTATAAAACCGTCAGATCTTTTGAGACTTACTACCACAAGAACAGAATAGGGGAAACCACCCCTGTAATTCAGTTATCTTCACTTGGCCCCACCCTTGACATTTGGGGATTATTACAATTGAAGGTGAGATTTGGGTGGGGACACAGCCAAACCTTATCAGAGGCCAAGGCAGGAGGATTACTTGAATCCAGGAGTTCAAGACCAGCCTCGGCAACATAGTGAGATCCTGTCTCTACATAAAGTAAAAATTAGCTGGGCACAATGACATGTGCCCATAGTCCAGCTACTCAAGAGGATCGCTTGAGCCCAGGAAGTGGAGGCTGCAGTGGGCCATGATCATGCCACTGTACTCCCACCCTGGGTGACAGAGCAAGACCCTGCCTCTTAAAAAAAAAAAAAAAATTTTCAATTTACAGTGGGTTTATTGGGACATAACCCCATTGTAAGCCGAGGAGCATCTGTATTATTTCCTCTTCAGCTTAAAGGCTGTGTAACAGAGAAACCCCAATGTAGGAGAATTTAGGGACTAAGGAACTTAGTCATTATGAAACAGGTTAGAATGAGAAGGACCAGGATTTAGGCTGAGCCTATGAAAGTATTTTTTAAGTTCAATAAAGTCAAACTATATGAATACTCCATCTGAATATCCAATATTCTTTTGATTTTGTGATTCAGAAGGTCCAAATCACTATTATTCCTAAGTCACAACTTGTAGTGCCTTGTGATTCTAGTTATTCTTCAGGTCAGATCATAGTAGTGGGAAAGGTTTTAAGATTGAAGGTGTGGTTAATTAGAAAATATTTCTTGGGGGAAATGAATCATTATCAAGCCATATAAAAAGTATTTACACTGGCAGAAAGGTTGGGGTGGAACACTGCATTTCGGAGATATGAGCAGAGACATAGAAGGGACACATAGGGACCACATGCAGTCTAGCAGTTGCTATGGGGCAATAGTGAAATTAGCAAGGGATGAAGTCAGAGGCTGAGGTATAATGAGAGCATTTGATGGAAGGATCTGAATTTTGTTTTTCCTTTTTTTAAAGATTTCATTATTCCCTCTTATTTTTACTGTATTGCCCATAATTATAATTGTTTTATTAAATATAAGTAAAACTGAAAATTCTACCACCTTAACACATAAGTAATTTTTATTTTCTGCATTCCCTTGTGTTCTTTATGTATATTCATACATATTCTTGAATAGTTGTAATCGTAGTGAGAGTGTAATTTCAATGTGTACTTTTCACTTAAAATTAGTTTGATTCACTTCATGACTACTTACACTGTGTTAGTGTATGTACATGTTTATTTAATAATTTCTGTACAATGAATCTGGAAGGTATAATGATTTACCGGTTAATACAAGTGCATTTTACTAAAGAGATGTTCTGGCGAAACTGAGAAATAAAGATGAATACAGGAATTAACATAATAATTGCCGCCGCTATTTACTGAACTCACTTACTGAGCTTTTATTGTATGTCAGAAGCTTTTATGTACAGTGCTTCTAATCTGTATAACATTATCAGTTGTGGTATTACGCTCATGTTATAAGTGAGAAAGATGGGCACAAAAATATTTTACCCAAAGATACTTTTCTACTACACCATTCTTTTGTTTTCTGTGTCTTTTTTTTTTTTTTTTTTTTT
>NW_012100098.1:4162642-4168906 GCF_000951045.1 Mandrillus leucophaeus | reverse complement strand
ATTATAGATGTGAGCCACCACTCCTGGCCTCTTGGGGAGGCTGAGGTGGGTAGATTGCTTGAGGTCAGGAGTTCGAGACCAGCCTGGGCAACATGATGAAACCTGTCCCTACTAAAAATACAAAAATTAGCCAGGCATGAGTGGTGCACACTTGTAATCCCAGCTTCTCGGGAGACTGAGGCACCAGAATCGCTTGAACCCTGGAGGTGGAGGTTGCAGTGAACTGAGATCACATCACTGCACTCCAGCCTGGGAGACAGAGCGAGACTCAAAAAAAAAAAAAAAAAAAAAAAAAAAGGAAGGAAAAATAAATACTACTGGCAATTCTCTTTTTTGGTTATTTTATATGGAAAGAGGAAAACGTCTTCAAAGAAAAAAAAGGTGTCTGCATTGGCTTTGCTTGAATTTTTGCTTGGTTGGTTAGTAGAATTAGAATGAACAGGTTTTAAGGCCACGCATAGTGACTTATACCTATAATCTCAGCACTTTGGGAGGCCAAGGCGAGAGAATCACTGGAAATCAGGAGTTCAAGACCAGCCTGGACGACATAGTAAGACCCCTGTCTCTACAATTTTTTTTTTTTTTTTAATTAGCCAGGTGTGGTAGCACACACCTTTAATCCCAGCTACTCGGGCTGAGCACGAGGATTGCTTGAGCCCAGGAGGTCAAGGATGCACATGTGAGCTATGATTACGCCACTGCATTCCAACCTGAGTGACAGAGCAAGACCCTGTCTTTAAAAAAAAAAAAAACAAAAAAAAAAGTCCAGGTACAGCGGCTCACGCCTGTAATCCTAGCACTTTGGGAGGCTGATGTGGATGGATCACTTGAGGTCAGGAGTTCGAGACCAGCCTGGGCAACATGGTGAAACCCCCATCTCTACAAAAAATACAAAAATTAGCTGGGCATGGTAGCTCGTGCCTGTAGTCCCAACTACTTAGAGGGCTAAGGCGGCAGGATTGCTTCAGCAAGGAGGCAGAGGTTGGCAGTGAGTCTTGATGGTGCCACTGTACTCCAGTCTGGGCGACAGTGAGACCCTGTCTCAAAAAAAAAAAAAAAAATTCTAGATTTTGAGCAAATAAAATTGAGTACAAATGTTTTCTGACAATATTATTGAATGGTTTCGAGTAATATCCCTTGAAATAATTGACCTGTGGAATTGTCAGAGTTGCGTTTCCACT
This sequence comes from Mandrillus leucophaeus, assembly GCF_000951045.1. NCBI lineage: Eukaryota > Metazoa > Chordata > Mammalia > Primates > Cercopithecidae > Mandrillus > Mandrillus leucophaeus. The sequence continues at coordinate 4,167,725 of NW_012100098.1, read as the reverse complement.
TTAATATTGTTTTTCCAATGCAACAGTCATAAACAAATAATGATCAGTTTTTTGGTACCAGTGAATTATTGAAGGCAAGAGCTAGAATCTCTAACTGCATGTTAGGTATCTGTATATTAATTAGAAGACTTGCTTCAAATGATGCACACAATATGTGTTAGCGATGTGAATGGTGATACTTCAGTAACAACTATTCTGAGCAACTAAATTATGCAAAAACTTTAGAATAAATTGACTGGGTGCCGTGGCTCATGTCTGTAATCCCAGGCCGGCAGATCACTTGAAGCCAGGAGCTTGAGACCAACCTGGCAACATGCCAAAACCCCATGTCTACTAAAAATATAAAAATTAACTGGGCGTAGTGCCATGTGCCCGTAGTCCCAGCTACTCAGGAGGCTGAGGCAGGAGAATCGCTTGAACCCAGGAAGCGGAGGTTGCCATGAGCCGAGATCATGCCATTGCACTCCAGAGCGAGACTCCATCTCAAAACAAAAAACAAAACAAAACAAAACAAAACAAAAAAACCCCACAGCTTTAGAATAAGTCGAGCAAATGTGAACATGGTAAGGAAATCCCAAAAAGGAAGGAAGGAAATATAGAACATTTAGTTACCAGTCTTTTTCTTTACTAGCAGGGAGCAGTCATCCAAATCTGTCTTTCATAATTAAAGAAAGGATATGGAAGTTCTCAACACTGAATAAGGCCCAGGCTTAATAAAAACTAGTATTTTTCCAAATAGGGTCCCAGCAATATTTAGCTAAATTTCATTTGCAATTTTAGAATCCAGTCTACCAGATGCTTGGTGCTTATTATGGCATATTTCCATTCAAGAAAGCCTTGAGAGAGGCTTAGTACCCTGAGGTATTAGAGTGAGCAAGGTAATAGAGAGTCTGAATGAGCCTTTCATCACTCTCTGGGAGGACTCATTGCTTGCCGTTCTGGCATCTAAAAACCATTACCTCACACTACAGGTACTTTTGAACCTCTTGGCCACAGATACATACTGGGACCATTGTTTAGCTCAGAAACAGATGGAAAACTTTAGCTTAAGTTTCTGTGTTAAAAGTTGTGTTACAATAGATTGTTTTTAATTGTAAACAATGCCTATGTTGTTATCCTTATACCTAACCTACTTTTCACTTTGAACTCTTCCCACCTTCTCCATTTACTTTGTGATGCCAACATTTCACTAACTTTTCATTATGAGAACTTTCAGATATATAGAAAAGTTGGAAGGATGGTACAATGGCAGTGTATTTGCTGTGTGTGTATATAATATTTTGGTGGAACCACTTGGAAGTTGCAGATGTAGATGATATGTCACCCCTAAATGCTTTAGCATAAATAACCTAAAACTAGGTCATTCTTCTATACAACCATAATCCCATTATATAATTTACTTTTTTGATGTGCTTTTAATAAGAAATTTACTATTAAATTTTGACATTTATTCGTTTTTGTATTTTAAAGGTGTGAAAATTTTAATGTAAAATTATAAACGCTGATCATCCTTTTCTCTGAGAAACATATCGGCATCAGTTAACTAGTAGATTCTTTTGTTTAACGCTGGGCTGACATCACAGTACCTTTCACTAGGTGTTATCAGTAGATGGCAACATGACAAAAAGAAACAAGTTCTTACTGCTTTTCATTGTTTTTTGGCAATATATGTGTTTTAAGCTAATATACGTGTTTTAATTTTAATTTTTGTGGGTACATGGTAGATGGATATATTATAAGCTAGTATTTTTTTAATGGAGAGGTTATATGGTTGTCCATGCACTGTCCTATGAATTTCTTGTGATCACCACTGAGTTAATCAAAAAACAAAGTTTATTTAAATGAACACCAGTAATTCTCACAGGGAAAAAAAAAAATGCCGTCACAATGTACTAGCACAAATTGCCATAAAAAAGTCTGATTGTAGGATGCAGAGCTTGCTAAAAGTGTCATCTGACATTCTACTTCTCATAATAAAGATTGTAAGCTACAAAAGGCTTACTTGTTTGCTGTAGTCTTTTAATAAATATTTTACAAGCTTTGTCAGAGACAAAGGATTTGTCATCTGATGGACACAGTGTCTGCATCTTAAGGTGATTTGGCAACAGAAGAGGGGTAATGTCAAACTGTAGGCCTGGCAGCTCCTGTCTCAGTTGTGCTTTTGTTTTGTCTTTTAGGTATTCCAATGCTGCTAGAGTTCTTGGAGCAAAATATTGCCAAGGTTTGGGAAATGCTTTCTTAGCAAAGTATTGCTACCCCACATTAATTGTATCTTCTCTCCAGTTTGATGCTTTTGGATTAATATGCCAACCAAATTTGTTTAGTTACAAGTCTGTTTATTAACATCATGCATAACGATTATCAAACCTATGTTTTCTGGCACTTCCCTATAAAAGATTTGCTCCTTGAGGAAATGACCCTGCCTTAGACATTTTTGTACGTCTCACACCATAGTCTCCACATTAACTACTTTGTGCTAACGTAACTATGTATTGAGCTAAATTGAATTAGAGAGTGACAGAGAGAGAAAGAGAGTATGTGTGTATATGATTACAACCAGAAACAAGAGTGGAACTTTTATTTACCCTGTAGTTATATTTTCCTTCAAAAGGAGAAAGCAGAATGAACTCCAAATTTGAAGAAAGTTGGAATATTCCATGTTTGTGCAGGCATTAAAATTCTAGATTTTTTTTCTTTTTGCTACCACAAAGCAAAACCGATATGGTAAGGAAAATTATTTGCATCCAGAGGTTGAATACTAGGGTAACCTGCTGTCTCCTTATACATTGAAGGCTGTGGACTCTTTTATAACGACATGGAAAAGCTTTATGTGCCTATAAACCATTTACATTTGCAGTGGAAAAAATTCTAATTGACTATTTAATGTTCTTTTTCTGTAAAAAGCCTACCAGAAATCTGTAATTCTATTCCTTCCTCATTACTGTTATATGTTTCTCAGAAACTAGCACACTATATGTCTTATCTTTTGACCACTTTGCATTCTAAGTACTAAAATGTAAGTGGACTTGGTGCAACCATGGTCAGCTGTTGAAGATATACAAGTCCTAATCATGGATAAATTTACTATGCCCTAATGGGGATATTGCTTGGTAAAAATTAATTACATGCAAAGCCATCAAATTTTATAGACCAAAATATAAATATAAAAAGTATGTGAGTACATACATGGTTAAGTAAGTAATTTCCACATGGACTTTTGCTTTAGCACAGCTTACTAAAAAATGTGTTTTGTAGCTTGCTACTGCCATCTGCTGGTTCTCAACTCTTAGACTTCTAGCGATTGGTGTACTGCAATGTACCAATTTTGCAATATAAAAGGGAATTGGGTCTATTTATTTTATTTTTGGGAAATTCTTAAAATATTCTTTGAGAGTAAGACATCAGGATTTTTATGTGGTCCATACAGTATTATTTTTTAGTATGCTTTTAGCAAACAAACTTACCAGTCTTTCTCTACTATTAATAATGTGCTAATTTTGTATTTGAGTTTCTCATCAAACCTTTTATTCCTTTGTCATCTTTTCCTAGTTTAATGGATCGAGAAGTGGCGTTGCTTGCTGAAATGGACAAAGTGAAAGCTGAAGCAAGTAAGATGATTGATCTTTAGTTATAACTATTACCTTCATAAATAGTAGGTACCTACTTCCCCACCCTCATAACAAAAGCTCCATATAAATACCATAATAAGAGTTTGTATATTTAAATAATCTTAAGCAGTTGCATTGTACTGGCATATGAATCCTTTCAGGTAAAATAACTTTAAAGAGCCTGTTTTAAAAATATTTCCAAATCTTAATATTTTGAATACAGAGTTCAATGTATAAAAGACTACATCATGGTATCTGCCACCAGGTTTTTATTTTGTTTCTTCCTCCAGTGTTTAAGCAATTCCAGTGGGATTTTTTCTACTCAGAAAAAAACCTTTAGCATAATCAGAGAAGACTTTATTAGGTTGCCTACGATTGAATGTATATGCTCCTATCATTACCTATCTCAGAACTTTCTTTGTTTTCTCAGTTTATAGAACAGTCTTCACTCAGTATCTGTTGTCAATGGTAGGGGAAAAGTTAGTGAATTGAGGGTTCAAGATACTGGGTTTCTTGAAAGCTTACTAAAATAGATTCTGGAGGAATGAAGTCTAACTTTGGTGATTTGTGGGGTTTTGTACAGAAAAAACAGATATCTATTTTTTGATCATTTCTGTTAAGTGTTAGGTTAAACATACACAGCTACACGAAGAAAAGGGAATACCAACTGCAACTTGTTCAATGGCATTGATTTGGGGCATTTCGGTGGCAGGTTTTATCTTCCTGCATTAAATGCCAGATTTATTATTAGGAAAGTTGTTGATTTTAACCCACCCTCAAACCGATAAGAATAGAAATGTTGGGCTAGGTTGAGATCATGACTCACAGTTAAATCACTTGTGTGTGTGGTCACGGGCCAGAGGATGCAGCTTTGAAGCACTGAAATGACTTCAGTTTGGGTCCATTTTAACTTGAAAATTTGAGAATGTAGCAGAGATGCCTTCCACTGTTTTTCAGAGGTGAGATTTCGTTTACATTGAGCAATATATTTTGAGTTTCTAATTTGACATTTCAGTCCATTATTTTATCTGTACATTCTCTTTTTGAAAATGGAAATTCAGATAAACTAAAACCATTAAGAAGACATATTTCTTACTTTTGAGAAGAAGGTCCTTTAAGGCCAGGCATGATGGCTCACACATATAATCCCAGCACTTTGAGCGGATCACCTGAGCCCAGGAGTTTGAGACCAGCCTAGGCAACATAGTGAGATCTTGTCTCTATGAAAAATAAGAAATTAGACTGGGCGCAGTGGCTCACGCCTGTAATTCTAGCACTTTCGGAGGCCGAGGTGGGCAGATCATGAGGTCAGGAGATCGAGGCCATCCTGGCCGACATGATGAAACCCTGTCTCTACTAAAAATACAAAAATTAGCTGGGCATGGTGGGGCATGCCTGTAGTCCCAGCTACTCGGGAGGCTGAGGCAGGAGAATCGCTTGAACCCAGGAGGCAGAGGTTGCAGTGAGCTGAGATC
>NW_012100098.1:4156585-4161667 GCF_000951045.1 Mandrillus leucophaeus | reverse complement strand
TTGTAGGCATGCTCCTGACTCCTGAGAAAGTGGGCCCTGACTGATTAGTGTAACTTGGGTCTAGGCAGCCCATGTGTGCATCTTTGTGGCAGGCAGTTGGGCTGAGTAAACTTGCTAAATACATCCAGGTCTCTGTAATACCTGGTGTAACTCTTTAAAATTTCTGGTTTTTTCTGACATGAATTTGGCTAATTCCTCAGTATGTTACAGGATTCTGTGTATATCAGTTAGGGATTCAGTTTGACTACATGGAACAGAGTGGCCTAAATAAATGTGAGTGTCCTTTTTTCTCAGGAAATGAAAAGTACAGAGGTAAGCAACCCAGAGCTGGCAGGACATTTCCAATATGACATTAGGGACCCAGGTTCTTCTATCCTTCTGCGCAACCATTCTGAGAGTATGCTTATGGTCAAAAGACAACTCCCTAGGCTCCAGTCAAGAAGGAGTAAAATGTTACATGCTAAGACTCCTTTAAAACACTCTCCTGTAAACCCTGCCCTTTGAGTTCTGCTTATATCTCAATGGTAAAACTGTATCACATGACCATTTCATCTGTAGCAAAGCCAGAAAATACGGATTTTTTTACCTAATTTTGTTGGTACCCAACAACATTGGATTTCTGATAGCCCTGAATGTTCTTGAATATAGTTGGAAAGACTGTGTTCTATCAACTAACGGTCTTTGCTACAGTCCTCCCCTACCCAGTATCCCTCTTTTTTCCAAAATGAGAATATGTTCACCACCTCCTCAGTAGCAATACCTCCAAAGTCTCGTCTAGTTAGTTAATATTCAGCTGAAAGGCTAGGTCTTCAGAGTAATTTCAGATCTTCCAAGGATGGGATCTCATAAATTAAAAGAAAGGCTAAATGCCCCCTTCTCCAATATTACACAGTTGGAGAAAGAAAAGGATGATTATAGTAAAAATTCCCACTTGGAAGAGCAATGATCAAATCTTGCTGGCGGGAAGGAATAGCAGAGTCCCTTCCCTGGTAGTAGTGAACATTCCTTGGGTGGTTTATCTGCTTCCAGGGAGGATTTCTTTGGTTCAGTTTCCACTGTAGCCCCTGTCTCTCTGGGAGATTTTTATTGTCTGTTCTCTGCCATGACCAAGTTGTATCCAAGTTGTATATCAGAAAGCATGCCATAGAAGGTGGTTCTTAAAAGGATGTAACAATCTAAATACCCATCACTAGGGAACTCGGTAAATAATTGTGGTATATCCCCGTACTCAGTGGCTGTTAAACAGAATGAAGGTGATCCAGATGTAGTAATAGGGAATAAACTTAAAAATATATTAAGTAAAAATAGCTAAGGTAAAGGAAAGACCATGTGTATGATATTCTTCCATTTGTGAGAAGGGAAAAAGGAGAGATACATATGTATACATGTTGTGTGCACATAGACAATATTTGGAAGTGTACGTAAGAAATGGTGAACAGTGGTTTCCTCTGGAGAGGAGACCACAAAATCAGAAATAAGAGAGATGCTCTTTTCATTTTATACTCAACTTACTCTAGATGAATATTTTTTATTATGTGTGCATATTTCCTTTTTAATTTATATGCATCTTGATAAAATTTTTTTGACTAGAAGGAGAAATAACAAATGATTTATGAGTGTTTGTGATTTATAAAAAAATGTTTACTACTTAACTGCCTTCAGAGACCCAATGGAAGGTAGAGACCGGACTTTTGATATTTTTATTTTCTGGATGGATGGGCAACTAAGCCTTTGGCTGACCAAATACCTACCGCAAGGCTTATATTTCTAGTTCTTCTTTATCCTATTTAGCAGTAACATAAGGTTCACACTCACTTTTCCTCTACAGTGGAAATTTTGCTCAGCCGACAAAAGAAGGCTGAACTTCTAAAGAAGATGACTCATGTGGCTGTTCAAATGTCAGAGCAGCAATTGGTTGAGCTCAGAGCTGATATCAAGGTAAAACTTCTTTCTGCTTTCTGCCTTTCTTCTTATCCTCAGAGGCTAAAGTAAGAACTTTTCATAATTCATGGCCATATCTAATATATTAAACTCATGATCTTCCTTTCCCAAACCTGGCCCTCTTCCAGGTCCCTTTCTCTGTAAGTGGTATTGTCATCTACCTAGTTATCCCAGCTGGAAACCTTAGAAAATTTCTCCATTTCCCACCTTAAATCTATCAGCACACCCCATCCATTTGACTAAATCTCAGATCTGACCTTATTTCTTCATCTCCACCACCACCATTATGATCAGATTACCACCATCTCTTGCCTGGACTTCTGTAAGAGCCTTTTAACTGATTGTGTTCATCCATTCTGTCTCTGCCCCACCTGCCCCACCCTCCATGTAGGTTCCTCACACTACAGCAGTCGCTTCAAACTTTCTGTTGCTTTTAGGATAAATACTATAATCCTTAATCCGGTATGAAGGACTGTGTAGTCTTGCTCTGCCATTACCCTCAGTCCTCTGCCCTCAAGCAGAGAGCAGAGGCTGGAGGCTTCTACACTCCACAGACACACACGCTTTTCCATCTGTCCAAACGCTCTTCTCCCGGCCGCCAACCATAGTTACCACTCTTTTTTTTTTTTTTTTTTTTTTGGGCGACAAAGTCTCGCTCTGTCACCCAGGCTGGAGTGCAATGGTGTGATCTCGGCTCACCGTAACCTCTGCCTCCCGGATTCAAGTGATTCTCCTGCCTCAGCCTCCCGAGTAGCTGGGATTACAGGCATGCACCAACATGTCTAGCTAATTTTTGTATTTTTAGTAGAGATGGGGTTTCTCCATGTTGGTCAGGCTGGTCTCAAACTCCCAACCTCAGGTGGTCTGCCTGCCTCAGCCTCCCAAAGTGCTAGGATTACAGGCATGAGCCACCACACCCAGCGGCTAATTTTTATATTTTTAGTAGAGATGGGGTTTCATGATGTTGGCCAGGCTGGTCTCAAACTCCTGACCTCAGGTGATCCACCTGCCTCGGCCTCTCAAAATGCTGAGATTACAGGCGTAAGCCACTGTGAACAGCCCAGTTACCACTCTTGACCTCCTCATCCTTCCTGACTTCCCCATCATATCTCCCCATTCTATGCTTTCAGAGCACAGTTAGGATTTTATGTGCATTTGCTTAATTTGTCTTCCCCACTAGATAGTGAACTTCACAGTGAGCTCCTGTCTCTCCAAGTGCCTAGCACAGCACCTTGGTATGTAGTTGGTCTTCTGTAAATAGTTGGTTGGCCAATTCTGATTGTATAGAGAAAAATTATCTTTGAGATATTTGTTGTAATCTTTTTACAAAAATCACTTGGGTTCAATATGTATACCTTTTAATTCTTTTTTGTTTTTTTTTTGAGACAGAGTCTCGCTCTGTCATCCAGGCTGGAGTGAAGTGGCGCTGTCGCCGCTCACTGCAACCTTTACCTCCCAGGTTCAAGTGATTCTTGTGCCTCAGCCTCCCAAGTAGCTGGAATTACAGGCATGTGCCACCACGCCCTGCTAATTTTTGTATTTTAGTAGAGACAGGGTCTCACCATGTTGGCCAGGTTGGTCTCGAACCCCTGACCCCAAGTGATCCACTCGCCTTGGCCTCCCAGAGTGCTGGGATTACCGCACTTGGCCAAATTCTTACATAAAAAACAGTGTTTCTGAGACTAAGCATGTGAACCTGAGGGAAATTGGGATATTCATGGATAGTTGTGGTCACTGGCATTCTAAATAATTGTTTATAAACTGGAAACTGCAAGCTGTGACAAAGGGAGTTGGCCTTCTCCACACCTGTGCCCTTTACCTCTTCTCTTTCTGAACACATAAGATTTATTGTCACACTGAGAGAACACTTGCTGTACAACAGTCTCTATAAAATAAAAACAGAGGTGGAATATCATCCAGGACCTTATAGGGATCCTTGCTATCATCTGACCCAGTGTTAGACCTGTGAAGTATTGTTCTCTCGCTGCCTCCCCTTCAACTCTATTGGGGTGAACTAGCCAAATCATGCAAATGTTCAGTTACCATTTTCTGTTTAACTAAAACTATATGATTAAATTTTATAGAAAGGCCTCCTCACATTGATGCCAGTCAGTCTCATTCAACTCTTGGGGAGAAGCCGGAAACCCCTTTGGAATTAGATGAGAATTCTGGCTCTCACAGGCTTCATCTGTTCCTGTTCCCACATGGCTGAAAAGCTGCTGGAAATATTTCTGCAGGCTGACTAAGGATCTGTTTCTTTCCACTTTTTCAGTGTACTGAAGTGGGTGCTGTGCAATTTAAATGTCTTATTTCCAGATCATTTTATTTCCGTCATTCCTATTATGTCTTTGACTCAACAAACCCTAGAATTTGTTTCAGAATTAATCTCAGACTGATATTACATGTCTGAAGGCTTTGTAACAAGAGGTTCGTGTGCTTTCCTAAGCCGCAACATACTCTGAAGTTTTAGGAATTCAAGGCTGGAAGGTCATTTTTCTCTCTCCTTTCCCTTTCAGTGCTTCTGGTTGCTTCCCAAGAATTCTGATGCAGAGTAGTATTCGGCCACCCCCAGTTAAGAGGAGTGTCCTGAAGGGTTCAGTTCTTCCAAATTATATCTAGGCCTTTCACTTTTCTTTTTTATCTCCTTTTCATCTGGAAAAAAAAATGATTGCAGTCTACTTTAGACATTGTTTAATGAAATAGACCCCCAGAAGCACTTTATTCCTGACATGTTTCTAGTCCCACGATTTTTATAGCATGGTTAGTTTTTGACTCAAGGGGTTGGTTACTTCTCAGCTCAGTCTGCTTAAAAGGATTAAATTACTTGCAGCATAAACTTCTCATTTGCAAAGTTCACTTTTCACATGAATGATTTTCCATCTCAAGAAATTGTTCCTATTTCAAGGACTAAGAAATCCTACTTTATTATAAAGAGATTAAGTGGGTTTCCTAAGGAAGTTCCTATTAACACCAAACCATCTATCTAAATGGTATCATTGTAGCACCTTGTAAACATTTTTGCTGCCTCTGCTTCTGTATAAAATGGAAAGAAGTGGAGAATAGCCAACAGTAGAAAGATGGCCCTCTACTATAAAATCTTCCTCCTCTTTTCTTTCTTTCTTTCTTTTTTTTTTTTTTTTT
>NW_012100098.1:4147929-4154945 GCF_000951045.1 Mandrillus leucophaeus | reverse complement strand
GAGAATGGCATGAACTCAGGAGGCGGAGCTTGCAGTGAGCCGAGATCCGGCCACTGCACTCCAGCCTGGGCGACAGAGCGAGACTCCGTCTCCAAAAAAAAAAAAAAAAAGTGAAATATTTAACCTATGGCAACAATTATAAACTCATTGTTAGTCCAGGCTTAAAGCCAAGAAAAAAAATCTAGAGAGTGGTTTTAAACCATTGGAATTCTAACACAATTTGAACTGAAAATATTAATATTTGTTCAGTTAAATAGGTACTTTGAATTTGGGATTAATTTTGCAGAAAGAAATTTGGCAATATACGTGTTTGTTGTAAAGATTAGTTCTATTCATATTTAACTGATCTTGTTTATACCTTGTATCATTCAAAATTCTTTTAAAAATTTAGTAAAGATTTTATGTATGTACCTTTTTCTTTCTTTGCCAAGACTGTACTTTAGAATGTTTCTTGCATAGGAAACTGAACATATGGTCTATACTATTGTTCCCAGGCTTAGTCAGCTGCTAGAGCCATAGCCAGGAGTTTAGGTAGTATCAGATCCAATCCCAAGAAGTCATTAGTTGGTGGGGAATGGGTAACTTTGATGTTAAACTGTTCTCTTGTTTAAGAATTCCTTTACAAAGCAGTGGGGCTTTGGAGGAAGTGGAGGAAGAGGGCAGAAGGGAGATTTTTCTTCCTGTTACCCGTTTTAGAGGTTTTTCTTTACTTGAAGAGACAGTTCTTTATCTTAAATTGCTCATTGTGAAATTGAGAAAGTAGAAACCTTACCCATTGTGCTGTTCCATCATATGATCATATATTCCTCATATTTCTGTTCCAGTGTCTCATCCAAAGAACAGCTATTCAACCAGATCCCGATGTAGCTCAGTTACATCTGTGTCCTTGAGTAGCCCAAGTGCTGCCTCTGCTGCTTCCTCTTCCACCTGTGCCTCTCCTCCCAGCCTTACAAGTGCTAACAAGAAAAACTTTGCACCGCGAGAGACTCCTGCAGCCATAGCAAACTCCAGTGGCCAGCCCTACCAGCCACTTCGGGAGGTAACCTAGCTTCTACGCTGAGCGTGTTAGGAAGAAAACCCTCCAGATTGTCAAAGCTTAAAAGCTGATAGCTCAGTATATTATCTTCCTTTCTTTATTCCCATTCCACGCCTGTTTTGAAACCCTCCAACCCGAGTTAGTTCCTGAGAAAGCATTAGATACGTATGTTCCAAACTGCCAGCCAGTTTAGATTTCCTGTTGCCAAGAACTGCTGACTTTCTTGTGTTGGCAGCGATCCCTGCTGTTGTAGATAGTATTGCCTGGTAATTAGTCACACTGGGAGTCGTGCACCCGTCTCAAGGTAGACAGGCACCACAAGTGGCAGTTTCACCAGTGTGCATCTGAAAGCAGCAACTCCCTAGAAGGACAATGTGGAATTTACAGGGAAAGAGAGAGTGACCTGGTGGGGATGGGGGGAAAACACTAGAAAGCTGAGGAGTAATCCCATAGGTTCTTCTCCTGTTTGAAGAATAAACACAAGAGCAATCCAAGGCAGTACCATCAGTAATTCTTCAGAACTGGTATGACGTTTGGAATTGGAGGACAAAAATAAAATCCCATACCATAAGCTTTCCGGATTATATTTTGAAAGATGTGCTGAATGCCACAGCAGCAAGCTTTAATCTATAGTCATGACATTTAGTAAAGCAGGCCATAGTGATGTTTACTTTATTATTCCAAATGTTTATTATCTTTACCAATGGCCTTTTTTTTTTTTTTTTTTTTTTTTTTTTTTGAGATGCTCTTGTCGCCCAGACTGGAGTGCAGTGGCGGGATCTCAGCTCACTGCAAGCTCCGCCTCCCGGGTTCACGCCATTCTCCTGCCTCAGCCTCCCGAGTAGCTGGGACTACAGACGCCCGCCACCTCGCCCGGCTAGGTTTTTGTATTTTTTAGTAGAGACGGGGTTTCACCGTGTTAGCCAGGATGGTCTCGATCTCCTGACCTTGTGATCCACCCGTCTCGGCCTCCCAAAGTGCTGGGATTACAGGCTTGAGCCACTGCGCCCGGCCTACCAATGGCCTTTTATCTGAAGAGTTCAGACATAATATAATATACTTGTCCAGTTGAGGACTTGTAACAACCCACAGAATGTTCTTTCTTCCTTATCTTTCTTCTTGTATCCAGCTAAAGAAAAGTAAATTCTTCAGTGGAGAAGAGCCTAGGCATGAAGAGCAGGGAAAGATGGATTAGTTCTGAAGTAGTGGCTAGGTTGGATCGGCTGACAGAATTCTTTGAGTCTTGAGAGATAAACTGAGTCCCAAGCATGGAATACCACAATTCTGCTTTCAGAATACTCTTGTAAAGTGAACGAATGGGGTACCATAATGCTAGAGCACCTTGAACATTGTATGCTTTTATCTTTAGGTATTGCCAGGGAACAGACGAGGACAAGGCTACAGGCCACAAGGCCAAAAGTCCAATGACCCCATGAACCAAGGGCGGCATGACAGTATGGGTCGTTACAGAAACAGCTCGTGGTCTTCATCTGGTTCCAGGTATCAGAGTGCTCCATCTCAGGCACCAGGAAACACCAGTGAAAGAGGCCAAACTCACTCTGCAGGGACCAAAGGAACTGGAGTCAGCATGGAGCCAAGCCCTCCCATGCCTTCATTCAAAAAGGGGCTCCCCCAGCGCAAACCCAGGACCTCTCAGACTGAAGCCGTGAACTCTTGAGAGAAATTCCAGTTGGCCTCTCTCCTCTCTCCACACAGTTCAACTTGATAACTGGACTTTAGGAAACTTAGATTTAATAACAAAAAGAAGTTTATGCGTATTGCTTTTTGTGCCATTCTAAATATTGTTGGTTTCTTGTCTCCTTATTTCCTCTTTACCATTTTTGGAGGGGAAGCTATTTTTTTTCCTTGATCTTTCCCAGTGATATGGATTGAATCTGGTTGGTCATTTCCACCAGGAATCAGAGGCAGCTGTTACGAGGTTTCGGCCTTCCAGTTGACCCCTCCACTGTCCAGGCTGTCTCAGGAGGAGGTGAATCAGAGCTAGTCTGTCACCTTTCCAATCTAAGCAGAAGCCACAGGTGCCTGACAGGTTCCCTTCAACCATTTGACCAAGAGAGGCAATGAGGGGATCATATGCTGCACTGGATTTGCCAGAGAAGGGAAAATTTAATTAGTGAAAAGGAAAGAACACTAGGAAACATTTGAGAACCTGCCTCTATCCCAGAACGTGCCTGAGATTTGACACTCAAATCAGTGTTTAGTCTTCTGCTTGGCACCATAGCTTAACCTGCAGTTTCTTCAAAATGCCTAATGCCTTGTTTCCTATTACCTTAGATTGCAAACCAGTCTAGGGAAGTCTATGGGAAAATAGCATTTAATTAAAGTTAAAAAAAAAAAAAAAAAAAAAGATTGGGTGCGGTGGCTCACGCCTGTAATCCCAACACTTTGGGAGGCCAAGGTGAGTGGATCACTAGGTCAGGAGTTCAAGACCAGCCTGGCCAACATGGTGAAACCCCGTCTCTAATAAAAATACAAAAATTACCTGGGCATGGTGGCGTGCGCCTGTAATCCCAGCTACTCAGGAGGCTGAGGCAGGAGAATCGCTTGAACCCAGGAGGCGGAGGCTGCAGTGAGCCAAGATTGTGCCACTGCACTCCAGCTTGGGTAACAGAGCGAGACTCAGTCCCCCCCAAAAAAACAAACTTTTTTTCTGTTTGAATGTTTGGAGACTTTTTTTTGTTCTCTCCCTTTCCTGAACCCTATTCTGATCCTGAACCAAATTTATAGCAATATAATTAGTGTTAATCTAAGGCATTACTCATCAAAAAATTGCTGCAATCAATCTTTATAGTTGAATAAATAAAAACAGCTGCATAAATATTCCCACATTTGTTTCATAGGAGCAAGTGGTTTCATTTCATTATGTTTTTCTTTGGGCCTCGTGGGGGTAGAAGTCACTCAGACAGCTTGTTCCAGGATTAGATGAGGGTATCTGATTCCCAAGTCATTTGTCTGCCACCGCTGTGTAGCTTCAGAACCAGATTAAAATGTGAAAGCCTGGATGAGCAAATGCAGTTGTTCCTAGTGAGGATCATAGAATAGGGAATGGTGACTTTCCAAAGGAGAACTTAACCACTTTAGGAAAACCACAGCTCTCCAGGCTCTCCCAGGTAACCAAAGGTTATAATGGCACTGCTCTTCCCAACTCCCTGTCCCTTGACTGAGTACTGAACGTAACTGAGCTCTTGCATGTAGCAGGTGGCATGGGTGCCAGACCCTTCCACCCCGCACTCACCCCCAGCATCTGTGATTTAATCACAGCAGATCTTTTCTTTCTCTGGCATGTGTTCTCCCAAGTCTGAAGCCCAGACTGTAAGTGGCAGTCGTGCAGAACGTAGCTGCCTCAGGGCTTCCCTTGCCTCCTTGGCTGAAGCTGAGCTGCCAGGGTTCAGGTTGGTTGAACACATTCAGAGAGAGAGAGAGTGTGTGTATCTGTCTGTCTTTCGGTAAAGAAAACAGTAGTCAAGGAGTTCTGGGAAAGCCATTTTCCAAGAACACCTCATTTTGGGGAATTTGTCCAACAACACCAACAGCCTGCTGGGTGTCAGGAAAAAACCCTGCATTTCTGATTAATTGCTTACCTATACTTTATCAGAAATCCAGAGATTGAAGTGACCTTGAAGGATTATGAGGTCTGTCCCTGTATCCAGGCAAGACTGTACTTAACTGCCCAGACAGATGGGACAAGGCATGTTTATCAAAAATGCCTTGAAGTTAAAATCTCCTCATAGAAAAATATTTGAAAATTTTTCATGACCACAAAAAGTTTGAAAATTATGAATTAAAAAAGTTTTTATTACAAAAGTAGTATTTAAAATATCAACACAGAAATATAAAAGAAAAAAGTTTTCCATCTTTCCACTTCTCAGGGGTAATGATTATTAATTTGGCATATATCCTTCTACGCCTTTTTTGTTTTTAGAAATGGGGTCTTACTGTGTTGCCTAGGCTGGAGTGCAGTAGCTATTCACGGACATGATTAGAGGGGACTGCAGCCTCAAACTCTTGGGCTTAAGCAATCCTCCTGCCTCAGCCTCCTGAGTAGCTGGACTGCAGGTATGCTCCATCACTCCTGGTTAGACTGTTTTTTTGTTTTTTGTTTTTTGTTTTTTTTTGAGACGGAGTCTCGCTCTGTCGCCCAGGCTGGAGTGCAGTGGCCAGATCTCAGCTCACTGCAAGCTCCGCCTCCTGGGTTTACGCCATTCTTCTGCCTCACCCTCCCGAGTAGCTGGGACTACAGGCGCTCGCCACCTCGCCCGGCTAGTTTTTTTGTATTTTTTAGTAGAGATGGGGTTTCACCGTGTTAGCCAGGATGGTCTCGATCTCCTGACCTCGTGATCTGCCCGTCTCGGCCTCCCAAAGTGCTGGGATTACAGGCTTGAGCCACCAAGCCCGGCCGGTTAGACTGTTTTTTTTTTTTGTTTTGTTTTGTTTTTGAAACGGAGTCTTGCTCTGTCGCCCAGGCTGGAGTGCAGTGGCCGGATCTCAGCTCACTGCAAGCTCCGCCTCCTGGGTTCACGCCATTCTCCTGCCTCAGCCTCCCGAGTAGCTGGGACTACAGGCGCCCGCCATCTCGCCCGGCTAGTTTTTTGTATTTTTTTAGTACAGACGGAGTTTCACCGTGTTAGCCAGGATGGTCTCGATCTCCTGACCTCGTGATCCGCCCATCTCGGCCTCCCAAAGTGCTGGGATTACAGGCTTGAGCCACCGCGGCCGGCCTAGACTGTTTTTAAGGCGTGTATGTGCATATACACATGGGTATATGGGTTTTTTATTATTTTTATAAAAAGATTATACTGAGCAGGGTGCGGTGGCTCATGCCTGTAATCCCAGCACTTTCGGAGGCAGAGGTGGGCGGATCACCTGAGGTCAGGAGTTCAAGACCAGTCTGACCAACATGGAGAAACCCCATCTCTACTAACAATACAAAATTAGCTGGGTGTGGTAGTGCATGCCTATAATCCCAACTACTCAGGAGGCTGAGGCAGGAGAATCACGTGAACCTGGGAGGCGGAGGTTGTGGTGAGCCGAGATCATGCCATTGCATAGCAGCCTGGGCAACAAGAGCAAAATTCTGTCTTGGCCGGACGCAGTGGCTTATTCCTGTAATCCCAGCACTCTGGGAGGCCGAGGCAGGCAAATCGTGAGGTCAGGAGATCAAGATCATCCTGGCTAACATGGTGAAACCCCATCTCTACTAAAAATACAAAAGTTAGCCAGGCATGGTGGCGCGTGCCTGTAACCCCAGCTACTCAAGAGGCTGAGGCAGGAGAATCACTTGAACCAGGGAGTCGGAGGTTCCAGTGAGTCAAGATTGTGCTACTGCACTCTAGCCTGGCGACAGAATGAGACTCCGTCTCAAAACAACAAAAAACAAAACAAAAAAAAAACTCTGTCTCGAAAAAAGATTATACTGTGTATATTCTGTATTTTTTTAATAATATGTGTAAACTATAATTCACTTAGGATCTCATGCTGTAGATTCTTTCCTAAATTTGCCAATTTGACTCTTCTTCAAAGAGAAGTTAGGCTTATCCTAAATTTGAATTGTATAACCCATTCCTCATTGCCCATAGGGGTTCTAGACTTCCCAAAAGAAGGAAGATTCATGCCCTGGGCAGTTACCACTGGTGCTCCAAGAGGCCTTACCTAACCATTGTTTGTCCTTGTCTTTCCATTTCCCCTTACAGACAAATGTCTCACCCTCCCCAACTTAGAGACAGGACTGCGATTTTAAGTTGTTTAGCTCTGTCAGTTATGTGACGCTTGAGAGGCAAAATGTAAATTAGCATGGCTTCATTATGAACGTCATATATTTCCTATGCCCCTAATTTATGGCCATTTAAAAAATGTACTTTTAGGCCGGGCACGGTGGCTCAAGCCTGTAATCCCAGCACTTTGGGAGGCCGAGACGGGCGGATCACGAGGTCAGGCGATCGAGACCATCCTGGCTAACACG
>NW_012100098.1:4138181-4147679 GCF_000951045.1 Mandrillus leucophaeus | reverse complement strand
CCCAGCACTTTGGGAGGCTGAGGCAGGCGGATCACAAGATCAGGAGATCGAGACCATCCTGGCTAACACAGTGAAACCCTGTCTCTACTAAAAATACAAAAAATTAGCCAGGTGTGGTGGTGAGCGCTTGTAGTCCCAGCTACTGGGGAGGCTGAGGCAGGAGAATGGCGTGAGCCCAGAAGGCGGAGCTTGCAGTGAGCCGAGATCGCGCCAGTGCACTCCAGCCTGGGCTACAGAGCAAGACTACGTCTCATAGAAAAAAAAAAAGGAGGGGAGGCACCGGGTGTGGTAGCTCACGCCTGTAATCCCAGCACTTTGGGAGGCCGAGGTGGGCAGATCGCCTGAGCTCAGGCGTTCAAGACCAACTTGGCCAACATGGTGAAACTCCCATCTCTACTAAAAATAAAAAAAAAAAATTAGCTTGGCGTGGTGGCAGGTGCCTGTAAACCCAGCTACTTGGGAGGCTGAGGCAGGAGAATCTCTTGAACCCGGGAGGCGGAGGTTGCAGTGAGCCGAGATCACGCCAATGCACTCCAGCCTGGGCGACAGAGTGAGATTCCATCTCAAAACAAAAACAAGGCCGGGCGCGGTGGCTCAAGCCTGTAATCCCAGCACTTTGGGAGGCCGAGACGGGCGGATCACGAGGTCAGGAGATCGAGACCATCCTGGCTAACACGGTGAAACCCCGTCTCTACTAAAAAATACAAAAAACTAGCCGGGCGAGGCGGCGGGCGCCTGTAGTCCCAGCTACTCCGGAGGCTGAGGCAGGAGAATGGCGTGAACCCGGGAGGCGGAGCTTGCAGTGAGCTGAGATCCGGCCACTGCACTCCAGCCTGGGCGACAGAGTGAGACTCCGTCTCTAAAAAAAAAAAAAAAAAAAAAACAAGCAAAAAAAAGGGGGTACATAATAGAAATTTAGAAGTCTTCTCTACCTTGTCTCACTCCCCAGAAGAAATCATTAGTAAGTTTCTTACATGTCTTTCCAGAAATTTTCTAAACCCAAACATGGAAGTACCTTTTCTTCTTTCTTTTGCATAAATGGGATTCATACTGTGCATACCCTTATACAAGTTGCTTTTTTCACTTGTCCTCACTTTTTGTAACTCATTGTTTTGTTTTAAGAAAAATCAAGTATATTTCTATATACTGACATGGACGGAGGTCTACGAGGTATAGACCTCTGTTCTGTGACTGCATAGTATTCCATTGTATAAGTTTGTTATTATTAACCAGTCCCTAATGATGGTTTTCAGTTTTTTGCTGTTACAAGTACTGCTGCAGTGAGCAATCCATAATGCATATATCATTCCTCACTTGTGAGAATATCCCTGTAGGATAAATTCCTAGGAGTGGAATTACTGGGTCGTATAGTTATTGATAAAGTATTATTTTGATAAAGTTGCACAGATTCACACATGCAACTTATTTATTTAGAGATATGGATTCTCTCTGTCACCCAGGCTGGACTGCAGTTGGTGGGATCATAGCTCTCTGTAGCCTCAAACTCCTGGGCTCAAGGGATCCTCCTGCCTCAGCCTTCCAAGTAGCTGTGTCTACAGGTGCATGCCACCACACCTAATTTTTTAATTTTTTTGTGGCGATATGGTCTTGCTTTGTTGTCCCGGCTAGTCTCAAACTTTTAGCTTCAAGCAGTCCTCCCACCTTGGCCTGCCAAAGTGCTGGGACTACAGGTGTGAGCCACTACACCCAGCCATCAGGTTTACATTTTCTGCCAGTGTTTGGCAATGCTTTGTACAGTTGCTGAGCCAGAAGCTAAGGAGAGAAACAATCCCTGACTTCACATAGCTGATAAACCAGTTGATGCAACTGAGAATACCAATAAATAATACAAGGAAATAGTGTTGCTTGAAAGTGCCATACTGTCTTCGAGTTGGAGGGAGCACAGCCAAAGGTCTGGGTCCCATGCTTGAGCCAGAACTATACCAGCATGTGATCAGGCAGTTGTGCAGTGGTGTATGGAGATAGTGACCTTCTGTTATATTTCAGAATCCCAAACCAGGGTACAGTCTTGTGAGTATGAATGTATGTATGGGAGGGAATAGGATAAACTAGTTGAAGTCAAGAATGACCTGGAAAATTCGGGATGCATGTCACTCATCTTTATACTAACCTGTTCTCTTGGAGAAGGTCAGTAGAATAATGACTTGTTGCCCCTGAAAATTCCACCATCTGACCTAAGAAAATGAAGTTTTGTCTTGCCTGATTTATAGGTTTCATCCCACCTTCTGGTCCCATTTGGTAAGGATTGTATCCTTATGGCAGCACATTTCTTGGAAGAAACAGGTGTACATGCTGGGAGGCTACCAACTGATACAATGAACTATTTTATCACTAGTTTAATCAATGAGTTCAAAGTACTGGCCCACAATGCTGGTAGCCAGAACAACATACTAAATATACTATAAAATCAAGTTTTCTGGTTGTTGTAGCCACTTGGGCACATTTTCTCACCTTCAAACATTGAGGTACCTACTGTGTGCTAGGCACTCTGCTGAGTTCTGAGCCAGAAGCTATTCTAGCTCATTCTTTTTTTTTTTCTTTATCTATATTTTTTGAGACAGGGTCTCACTCTGTCACCCAGGCTGGAGTACAGTGGGGCCATCTCAGTTCACTGCAACCTCTGCCTTCCTGGTTGAAGCACTTCTCTTGCCTCAGCCTCCCGAGGAGCTGGGATTACAGGTGTGGGCCACCACACCCAGCTAATTTTTATATTTTTAGTAGAGACGGGGTTTCACCATGTTGGCCAGGCTAATCTCAAACTCCTGGCCTCAAGTGATTTGCCCACCTCAGCCTCCAAAGTGCTAGGATTACAGGCATGAGCCACCAGGCCCAGCCCCAGCTCATTCTTCAACCACTTTGCAGGTAAAGGAAGTAGAGCTCGTCCTTAAACCCTTGGGAGACCAGGCAGTGTGGTAGAGTATAAAGACTCAACCTGGATTTTAATTCTGGCTTCACAGCTTGGTAACTGTGTGACCGACTGCCCTTGGACAGATAACAGCTTTGAATCTCTTTCTGAACTGTGAAGTGGGACAATGGCAACGACTTTATAAGACATCTAGCCAGGTGCTACAGAACAGTACCCTAGGCGTCTAGGCTAACCCATGACAAGTTGAATGTTTAGCCCCTTTCCTTTTCTGTCTCTCCTGCTTTGTTAAAAAGTATATGAAAGAAGACTTCCCCTATCTCCAGCCAGACAGACCTTATTAACTACAAAAATACTAAAAATCCAGCTATCCTATTCCTTCTGTAAAATTTTTTCCTGAGTGCATGCCCCTCCAGCATGGTGAGCCCTGTGCCCCTCTTGTCTGTCTGCCATACTGGTCAGAAAATACACCCCTACCCCAGTTTCAGAGCTATGTGGATGGGGCAGGCAGATGCTGATGGAGCTGACCTCAGCTAACACAGTAACCATTGCAGCAGCACACAGGTGGAGCTGGGGTCAGGGTTTCCCAGGGGAAAGTCAAGGAACATTATTTCCATACATGTGATGAGGCAGTTTTATTATCTACCTTGATATTCAGTTCCAAGGAGGAAACTCTATCCAAAAAAGATGTTTCTGGGTGAAGAAACTCACCCACCAGCACAACTATTCTCCTGCCTGCCCCTTCACTGCTGTCAAAACAGCAGGAACAAATACCACGCACTCCAATTCCTTAGGGAAAAGTCAGGTCTCCTTTTTATGTCTCTTCAACTTAACCGAGTTAGGCTTTCTCTGTAACTTGATTTCAAACACACCTGTTTTCTGGTGCTGCTAGAACACATGAATTGAGAGGATGAGATTTCTCAGGAGGCCGGGTATACACTCCCTTGCCAGCTCCAGCAGGGCTGTGTCGGCCACCTTCCTATGGGGCCTGCAGTTAACTGCAGTGTCTCACCTGGCGTGGAGTCCAGGTATTGTTCACAGTGGGCACTCACTACAGGTCACTGACCATCTGTCAGAAATAACCATGCAGTTTCCCTTTTCATAGGCTGTTTACCAAAAGAGAAGACGAAGTGGCCCCACAGCATAGCATAGTCCTGAATTGCTGTCAACCTAGTCAAGTCTTGGTTCAGATCGGATTCTTTTTCTTACTAGCCAAGCAATATGGGCCCGTATCTTTATCTGTGGATAAACACAACAATGTGCCTCCCCGGATTCCCTTGTTTGAAAGTTGATTGTGGGCCGGGCGCGGTGGCTCATGCCTGTAAACCCAGCACTTTGGGAGGCCGAGGCAGGCGGATCAGCTGAGGTCGGGAGTTCGAGGCCAGCCTGGCCAACATGGTGAAACCCCGTCTCTACTAAAAATAAAAAAATTAGCTGGGTGTGGTGGCACCCGCCTGTAATCCCACCTACTCGGGAGGCTGAGGCAGGAGAATCACTTGAACCCAGGAGGTGGAGGTTGCAATGAGCCGAGATCGCGCCATTCAACTCCAACCTGGGTCACAAGAGCAAGACTCCATCTCAAAAAAAAAAAAAAAAATGTTGACTGTGGTCTGTTCCCACTCTAGCCAGAGTCTTCCACTAAAAGAAAAGGAATCACCTAGAATGAGACAGACAAGGTGCAGCCAAGTACTAGAGGCCTCAAAGAATTCCAAAATGTTTTATTTTGGTGGGGATGGGGAACCCTCAGGCTTCATCCTGAGCTCATTTCCCTGGTCCTAGCACCGAGGGCCAGGGATTTGTTGTTGTTCTGTCGCCCAGGCTGGAGTGCAGTAGCATGATCTCAGTTTCCTGCAACCTCGGCCTCCTGGGTTCAAGCGACTCTCCTGCCTCAGCATCCCGAGTAGCTGGGATTACAGGCGTGTGCCACCATGCCCTGTTAATTTTTGTATTTTTAGTAGAGATGGGGTTTCACCACATTGGCCAGGTTGGTCTTGAACACCTGACCTCAAGTGATCCACCCGCCTCGGCCTCCCAAAGTGTTGGGATTACAGACGTGAGCCACTGCACCCGGCCAGGCCAGGGCTTTTCAAAAATAACAGCTGGCTCAGGTTCATTTCACAAATCAAAAGACCTGATACTCTGCAAGATAAAGTACCCTCTGCCCACCCTGGGTCTCCCAGCTGGCCAGTGGCAGAGCTAGATTGGAACTCCAACTAGTCTGACTTGAAAGCCCAAGATTTTCCCACCATACAACACAACCTTAGAAGCGGAGCCTGGCCATGCTGGCTGAGAGCCAGGCTCAGAGAACAGGCCTGGGGACCTCCAGAGAAGAAGGTGGAGAGAGTGGGAAGAGGCAGGGAAGGGGAGGGGCCCCTGGGCTCTGTTCCTCGACAGCCGCCTGTTCCCACTCCCTGAACACAGTGTCTGACTCCACCTGCGCTTTGTGGTTGCGGAGTGGGGGGACTTTTTCCATCCTTTGTGTCTTGAGCGGTTTTTTCCTTGCTTTGAGCTTCCCTACTCTCTCTCCTTGTTCCTTTTTGTAGCTAATACTCCCACAGGCCTCCCACGGCCAGCTCCAAAATGCAGCCTCCTGAGTTTCTTCTTGTTGACAGAGGCTTTGAGCATCTCTGAACAGGGATCCTCCTCAACGTTCCCCTCCCTATGACTCCCCACCACGGTCAAATGAGTCAAGAGCTGGCGGAAGGGGAGAGGAAAAGGAGTTACAGTGAGGAGGACTATGGTGCTCATCTCCCAGGGCCCTGCTCAATTTTCAACTCCCCAATCCCTGTCTTACTCTCTCCTAAATGTGGGTCTCTGCCCTTTGTGCATATGGGTTGGGGGCTGGAGGAAAGATGGAAGGAAAAGATAGGGAATTAAAAGAATAAAAGAGGACCGGGCAAGGTGGCTCACGCCTGTAATCCTAGCACTTTGGGAGGCCGAGGCAGGTGGATCACCTGAGATCAGGAGTTCGAGACCAGCCTGGTGACCCTGGTGAAACCTCGTCTCTACTAAAAATACAAAAACTAGCTGGGCATCCTGGCGAGCGCCTGTAGTCACAGCTACTCGGGAGGCTGAGGCAGGAGAGTCACTTGAACCCAGGACGCAGAGGTTGCAGTGAGCGAGATCATGCCATTGCACTCCAGCCCGGGCAACAGAGTGAGACTCCGTTCAAAAAAAAAAAAAAAAAAAAAAAACAAGGAATAAAAGAAAAAACAATTTTTAAAAAAAAAGAATAGGAAGAAAAAAAGAGGGAATTAGTGACTAAGAGCTGGGGGAATTCATACAAACAAAAGACTGGTCTGGCAGGAAGATCTGAGGGACTGGGTAAACGTGAAGAGAGAGGACAGTGGGCTAAGATCCTGTGCCTGATCACACTCATTCAAAACAGGCCGGATAAAGGAAAGGGTCGGTAGCGGCACCCCCGCTCAGTACGCATTCACATGAGTTCTTTGAGGGGCAATGGGGGAAGGAGTTTAAAGGCCCAAACAGGCCTTTGACTTTTCTCTCTGCAATAAGAATGATAATAACATTCCATAAATATCAGTGTATTTTCTTCTCCTGGAAGCGGGAACCAGGGCAGCAAAGGGTGACATGGGCATTATGCCTGGAGCTGCTGGAGGAGGCAGTGCACCTCAGACTAGGGATTTGACCTCTTTGCCCCAAGTTTTTCGTCTGTGAATTGGCAGTTATAGCCAACAACTAGCTCATAACGTTATTATGAAGATTAACTGGATAATCCAAGTAAAGCACTTTGCACAGTGCCTGGCACAAAGTTAATGCTCAATAAGTGTAAGCTGCTGTAATCCTCAGGGGCACCCCACGCATTCCATCTTGCCCTGCTCACCCCAACCCAAGGTGTCTGGTTTGGCTTAATGCCCAAAACCAGCCCTGGCAGGTGAGCTGGAAGCCTGAAAGTGTAAACACTTAGGCCTTACAGGGATAAGTGTAAGGCCACCCAGACATGCTACATAAGCCCAGATGACCAGTCCTCTGAGTGCCCATACAGTTAGGCTAGAGAGAGGCAGACCCAACGACCTAGGACTGGGATACTGTCAGGGTTCTAACCCTGGCTGTGTCATTTACCAACTCTGTTACCTTGAGCAAGTCTCTCTCTTCCTCCTCCTCCTCCTCCCCCTCCTTCTCCTCCTCCACTTCTCCTCCTCCTCCTCCTCCTACAACTCCTCTCCCCCTCCCCCTCCCCCTCCCTCCCTCCTCCTCCTCCTCCTCTTCTTCTTCTTCTCCTTCTTCTTCTTCTCCTTCTCCTTCTCCTTCTTCTCCTTCTTCTTCTTCTTCTTCCTCTTCCTCTTCCTCTTCTTCTTCTTCCTCTTCTCTTCCTCCTCTCTCTCTCTCTCTCTGTCTCTCTCTCAGCTCTGGTTCCTCCTTTGTGAAATGGAGCATAAGGAGCACCCACCCGGGCTGTTTCACACAGCTCCCAGGAGACTCAAAATCAGATAACAAACATTTACACGTTGCAGGTGTCACACACTGTTCTAGGTCCCCTACACATACTCACTCATTGAATCCTCATTAGGACCCTCTGATGTTATTATTAGCATCCTCATTTTACAGATGAGAAAACTGAGTCAGAGAAGGGTTAATAACTTGCCTTTAAAAATCACACAGACAGGCCAGGAGTGGTGGCTCACGCCTGTAATCCCAGCACTTTGGGAGGCCGAGGCGGGCGGGTCACCTGAGGTCAGGAGTTCAAGACCAGCCTGGCCAACATGATGAAACCCGATCCCTACTAAAAATACAAAAATTAGCCAGGCGTGGTGGTGCACGCCTGTAGTCCCAACTACTCAGGAGGCTGAGGCAGGAGAATTGCTTGAACTTGGGAGGCATAGGTTGCAGTGAGCAGAGATAGCTCCAATGCACTCCAGCCTGGGCAACAGAGGGAGGCTCCGTCTCAAAAAAAATAAACAAATAAAAAATCATACAGACCAAAATTTAAAATTTTTTTTTTTTTTAAATCACAGGGACAGCAAGTGGCAGACCTGGTTCCCAAGTGGGTGGGTGATTTCAACTGTGGCCTTATCCTGTCTCAAAGTGAACTGACTCCTAAAATGTCTTTCTTTTTAGTAGATGGCTGGACCGCTGCCTGGAGAGGAAGCCTTGAGCGGCTGGGGGAGGGGATTACTTTACAGCCAGGATCCATCCAAGGCTGGGGATGGGATGGCAGCAGGATCTGCTAAGGCCCTAAGTGACCCTTAGTGACCCTAAGGAGGATTCCTTAAGGTCACTCCTCCTCCTGGGGACCAGATTCCAGGCTTCTCAGGACTGGAGAAGGGGGAACGCGTCTTCCCTTCCCAAAGTGCCAGCTCGTTTAGATACAGGTGCCTGGGGCTTTGGCCCTTGTCGCTGACGAGGGGTAGGTGGAACGGGGAACACTCCTTTCTTTCCGATACTGGTGACTGTGAGTGCGTCTCGAAGGATGGGGGTGCTGAGCCTACCGCTTCGCTCGTTAGGGAACAAATTGCTGTTTTGGCCCCAGCGGCTCCTCTGGGCGCGGGCGGCAGCCGCGCTCTCTGGCAAATCGTGGGAGGGAGGAGGAGCGGTGCTGGCAGGCAAGTCCGGGGGACCGTCGCAGCGCGGGAGGCCAAGAAGCGACGGCCGCCCCGGGCCCGGCTCCGCCCCGCCGGGAAGGGGCTCCCTGCAGCCGCCCCCGGGCAGCTCCCCGCACGGCGCCGCGAGGAGCTCTCCAGGACTGAGCTGGGTGAGGCGCGGGGCTCGGCCTTCCTCGCTCCCCCGGTGCCAGGACCCGCATGCACAAGGTTCGGAAGTTTTTTGCAGTGTCTGACCCCTGTCGGTCCCCTGTATTTACCACCCAATCCTCTAGCGCGCTTAGGAGAGGCAAGAGGTGACAAAAGCCAGGGGGAAATGGAGGGACAGGACAAAGGGTCTGGCGTTCCCCTCCCCACCACACACCCTTTCCACCCACGGGGTCACACGGAGGACGTCTGACCCTTACTCCTAGGGCTACCCACCCTCTGGTTTCCCGGCAGCTCCTGCTTGCGGGGGCACCTCATAAGAGCAGCTGGATCCATTTTCCAGAGAGTCAAGTTGAGGATGAGAAAGTCTCGAGGGCCGGACAGCTGTGCGCGCAGAACCCCCGCCCCATCTGCTTTTAGATTTCCCGGGTGTGGCTGGAGCCCCTCTAGAGCGCCGGCCTCCGCTGGCCGCCGGGCCTTCACCTGCGCCTGTCGCCCTGTCCCCTTGCCCACTGCATTTTCCTCGGGAAGAGCATCTTCCACAGCATGCGCCCCCCACCCCACACGCCCCGAGCCCTTCTCCCATTCCGCCGGGGGAGAAGCGGCTGCTAGGAGGCTCTCGGAGAGCCCCCGGACTGCGGAGAAAGACGCCTCCCCTCTGCGGCTGAGGCCGAGTCAGCGGGAGGGGGCCGGCCGTTCGCCAGTGGTTCTCCGAGGGACTGGCGGGGAGGCCCGCGGGGTAGGATCAGGGCGGTCGCCGCCTCCCCGCCCCCACCGAGGTCCCGAAGGGAGGGGAGACCTCGGCGGGAGGCCTGTCCCTTTAAGGAGGCGGCCCTGGCTGGGTGTGCCCCGTCTCCATGGTTACCCCGGTGCAGGCGGCGGGCGCGGGAGGGAGGGAGGGAAGCT
>NW_012100098.1:4104092-4137591 GCF_000951045.1 Mandrillus leucophaeus | reverse complement strand
GCTTACTGGGCTCCCGCCTGCCCTGAACCCCCAGCAGCCCAGCTGGGCGCCCGCCTGTTCTCACCCTCTCCTCCCTACCCGCCCCTCTTGAGGCTGGAGCCATCGTCTCCTGCTAGGCGCCGTTTCCCCGAAGGTTCGGGGTCAACACTGCTTCAGGCGAGGCAACAGGACCAGAAGTCCCTGGGTGTGGGTCCTGGGATGCTCTCTGTTAGCTGGGTCTCGAACCCGAACCTGGTCAGTCTGACCCGTCCCACCCCTGCGTCTGGCGCTGTCGCAGCAACTACCCTCAGACTGGCGGGGGATAAGGCGAGGCGGGTGAGCAGTGCTCAGGGACAGCTGAGAGGGCTCAAAAAACAGATTTAGAAAAGAGATTTGCAAACGGAGATAGAGTAGGCGGGACTCGGGAGAGCATGGTGTGTCCAAGCCCCGTGTCTCATAGCCTGAACCCCCTAGACTTGGGGAGGCCATCTAGCCCCAAGAAGATGGTCTGGGGACTCCCATCAGGACTGGCGAAGTTTGGAGAAGGCGCCCCAAGCTCTGGATCCCCGGTTCCGGGGGCTCTGAGCACAGGGGAAGTGGTGAAAGCCCCTCCCCCCTCCCCTCCCTCACATCCCCCGTGGGGCTTCCCAGCTCTCTGCCTAGGTCCTCCTTGGTCTCCGGTTCCTGATAGGGGGTGGGAGCCCAGCACTGAGCTCTCCCCCCTCTGGGCTCCTCCATCTGCTTTGCCAGTTTGCTTGGCTCCTGCAGCCTGCTGATTCAGTGCCCCCTACTCCCCAATACATTCCTGGCTCCTGGCTCCCGAGCTCAGTCACCATTCTTACACCCCCATTCTTGATCACATTCACTAATTCCTGAGCCAGGTCAGGCAGCTAGGGCTAAAACACAGACAGCAGGATGTATGGTGGTCTGGGGTTGCCTCCCAGTCTAGGTGTGTCCCAGTGGGAGAAGCCAGACAGCCAACCTGGGTACCTGGCTAGTGGGTGAGCCTGGCAGAAGTAGAGGTGGGGCCGAGGCTGGCGCAGAGCTGGCAGTGCAGTCCTTGTTAGGGAATCCCCAATCCCAGCCCTTACCCCACATTGCTTAGGACACCCTCCAGAGGGCACAGTGCCCGTACAGCGTTTCATTCACTGACCTCAGTTCACACGTACTGATCATTGAATGTACTCACACCTGCTGCAGGGCACTGACAAACAGGTGACACACACTGATTGCCATTCATAAACAGCCCGGCCCTAACACACACAGGATTCCTGGGGTTTGAAAAACCCACTATTTGGTTGCAGGTATTTGGGAAAGGAGGGGTGGTAGGCCTCCTGCCCCTTCACCCCACGCCTCCTCTGAGAGGTGCTCTCTTGCAGACAGTAACTTCGTGCTGGGCAACGCCCAGGTGGCGGGGCTCTTCCCCGTGGTCTACTGCTCTGATGGCTTCTGTGACCTCACGGGCTTCTCCCGGGCTGAGGTCATGCAGCGGGGCTGTGCCTGCTCCTTCCTTTATGGGCCAGACACCAGTGAGCTCGTCCGCCAACAGATCCGCAAGGCCCTGGACGAGCACAAGGAGTTCAAGGCTGAGCTGATCCTGTACCGGAAGAGCGGTGAGGGGCCACCTGGCCAGCCTGCCTCACCTTTGCAGTCTTACCCAGCCTGGCACCGGCCCCATCCACTGTCCCTCCTCCTTTCTGTTGCCATCTTCTCCATCTCCCCATCTCATCCCATCTTTTCATCCCCGCATCCAACCCCTCTTGCTCCATCTGACCTCTTGCCCGTGGCTCCCCATCTCTACCTGCCTCACCCTAGACTCAGCCTGCATTCAGTTCCAACCTTGGGTTTCCCGCATCCAACAGAAAAACATCCACATTTCGGCAGGGCAGATCTACTGCGGGACAGGTCTGGCTGTCATGTTTGCTCTCCTTTGCCTCCGCCCCCCAATTCCATCAAGCCCTGCCCTCAGTGAAACTGGACTGCCAGCCCCTCCCCCAGGAAACCACTGGATCCTGCCTGTGTCTTGCCCAGGATGTCAGTGGAGCCAGGGCCTCTGTCACCTCAGGCAGTGCCAAGAATGGGAGGTGGGCTGAGTTTGTTTTTGTGCCCAGGGCTCCCGTTCTGGTGTCTCCTGGATGTGATACCCATAAAGAATGAGAAAGGGGAGGTGGCTCTCTTCCTAGTCTCTCACAAGGACATCAGTGAAATCAAGAACCGAGGGGGCCCTGACAGATGGAAGGAGACAGGTAGGTGCATATAGGTGCTGTGGTTGGGGTGTTGGGTGCTGCAGGCCTGGGCGGGGCCTTGGCACCCAGTCTGAGTATGGGGGTCCCCCATGCCTCCTGTATTCATTTTACTCCCACTCGGGCTGCCTGAGAGGCCTGTGCTGCTCTCATCTCCACGTGATTCCTCGGTATGGGAATATTTTTTCCAAATAGACAGATTGAGACAAAGTTAGAGTTTTTTGTTTTGTTTTGTTTTGTTTTGTTTTTTGAGACGGAGTCTCACCCTGTTGCCCAGGCTGGATTGCAGTGGTGCGATCTGGGCTCACTGCAACCTCCGCCTCCCAGGTTCAAGCAATTCTCCTGCCCCAGCCTCCCAAGTAGCTGGGATTACAGGCACGCGCCACTACGCCCAGCTAATTTTTGTATTTTTAGTAGAGACGGGGTTTCACTATATTGGTCAGGCTGGTCTCAAACTCTTGACCTCGTGATCCACCTGCCTTGGCCTCCCAAAGTGCTGGGATTACAGACGTGAGCCACCCCGCCCAGCCGACAAAGTTGGAGTTTTAAAATCAACTTTATTAAGAAACTGAAAGCAAACAAACCCCACTGTACCCGTGAAACATTACTTTCTGACCAGTTAATAAGGTTGAGCACAGACCCACTAGGTTCCTCTTCCTTACAGCAAACCTGACTAGGGGTGGAGCTCTGGGCAAAGCCTGCTTTTAAGTTCTTTGAGTCTTCCCCTTCTTGTGTCCTCCAAGGCTGGGGCAGGCCTTTGGGCAGGTTACAAAACTGTCAAGGCCTCTTTGCCATTTGGGGATGCTGGGGGTGCTCTCCATTCCCACTCCCATACTCCCAGTGCTGGGTCTGCCTCTCCATGATGTCAGCCTTCATTGTCACCCTCTGGTCCCTGCACTAGCTCCTGGGCTCCTGCTGTAAGTTCCCACACCTCTGCTGATGGCCTCCTGCTAGTTCTCCACCCTGGCCCTGTGAGGTACCTCCTCGCTTCCTGTCCCAGGCCTTTCCCCATAGAGATCCTGTGGTCCAAACCTCCTCTTCCTGGAAGCAGACCCCAGAGGTAGTGTCTGTAAGCACTCCTAGGACTGCCCATTGCTGGGCTGGGCAAGCGAACCCAGGAAGTGAGGAATACCTGAGCCCTCAACTCTAAACAGTCTCTAAGTGGTCAATGAGCCAGACCAGTCTATGGGCCAGCAACTGTGTCCTACACCTGACCCGGAGCTAGGGCGTGTGGGCACACACCCATCATATTCATGGGCCCCTCTGCTTTTGCAGGTAGTGGCCGGCGCCGATATGGCCGGGCACGATCCAAAGGCTTCAATGCCAACCGGCGGCGGAGCCGGGCTGTGCTCTACCACCTGTCCGGGCACCTGCAGAAGCAGCCCAAGGGCAAGCACAAGCTCAATAAGGTGGGCTGAGCCCTGGGAGGTGTGGGAGAGGGGAGCGGCAGACACAGGAGATGGGGAAGGGACTTGATCTACCACAGAGAGAATGTCCTAGGGGCCACCTAGGCCTTGCCAGCCCTTTGGGGGTTGGGACTGAAGGATCACATGCCTGATCCATCAAAGGTACAGAAGAAAGTCCTGGCCTGGGAGGCAGGTGGGCCTTGGTTCAATCCTGGCTCCTCCCCTAAGCAGCTGTGTGGCTGCAGCTAAGTCACTTAACTTTCCTGATCTTTAGTTTTCTGATCTATAAAATGGAGACGCTAATGTCATCTCGAAGCAGATGTTGCTTCGAGAATGCAGGGAGAGAAAGGAGGTGGATGTGGGTCCCAGACTCTATCCAAACTCAGCTTGTGCCAATATTCTTTTCTCTCTGCCTGGACCTGCCGTGCTTCACTCAGGGGGTGTTTGGGGAGAAGCCAAACTTGCCTGAGTACAAAGTAGCTGCCATCCGGAAGTCGCCTTTCATCCTGTTGCACTGTGGGGCGCTGAGGGCCACCTGGGATGGCTTCATCCTGCTCGCCACGCTCTATGTGGCTGTCACCGTGCCCTACAGCGTGTGTGTGAGCACAGCACGGGAGCCCAGTGCCGCCCGCGGCCCACCCAGCGTCTGTGACCTGGCTGTGGAGGTCCTCTTCATCCTTGGTGCGTGCACTCTGCCCCTTCCACCCCACCCTCTGCTGGCACCCTGGGGCTTTGCTGGGGATAGTCCACGTGGCTTCTAGGGCCCTACAGTGCGCCCCTCGCCCTCTCTCATTTGTAACCTGTGAGCTTTGAAATCAGACCTAGGTTCCAAACATCTGCCACTTACAAGTTACATGACCCTGAGCTGGTCAAAGCCTCTCTGAGCCTCCATAAAATAGGTTCTCCCTTTGTAAAATAGGCAAAATGATGTCTACCTGTTACAGTTACTGTGAGAACTAAGTCAGATGATATATGGAAAGGGCCGGGGACAGTGTCAGCTACTGAGAAGGTAAGCAGGTGTCCAGGCAAGAGTGGCTGCCCCCCAGCCCCAGTGCTGACTCCCACCTGGATTCCCCACAGACATTGTGCTGAATTTCCGTACCACATTCGTGTCCAAGTCGGGCCAGGTGGTGTTTGCCCCAAAGTCCATTTGCCTCCACTACGTCACCACCTGGTTCCTGCTGGATGTCATCGCAGCGCTGCCCTTTGACCTGCTGCATGCCTTCAAGGTCAACGTGGTCAGTGTGGCTGGGCTGGCTGGGTGGGTGGACTTGGCCAGGGGACAGGCAGGGCCAGCCTGGCTGACCTCCCTCCCTCCCTCCCGGCATCTTAGTACTTCGGGGCCCACCTGCTGAAGACGGTGCGCCTGCTGCGCCTGCTGCGCCTGCTTCCTCGGCTGGACCGGTACTCGCAGTACAGCGCCGTGGTGCTGACACTGCTCATGGCCGTGTTCGCCCTGCTTGCGCACTGGGTTGCCTGCGTCTGGTTTTACATTGGTCAGCGGGAGATCGAGAGCAGCGAATCCGAGCTGCCTGAGATTGGTACTGGAGGCTCCCTCTGCATGTGGTGGGGAGGGAGTTGTGCAAACGTGTCAGAGGAGTGTGAGCACAAGTGTGGGTGCTGTGTCAGGGACCTGTGCAAGTCTGCATGTGTGCAAATCAGAGAAGAGGGTGTGCAGGTGTGAGTGTGACAACCACCACCATGTGACAGGCCTGTTCTCCAGCAGCTGGGCCTTGTGGAGAAAGCCCAAGGAATCCCAGTCGCCCATCCAAGGCCTCCTGGGACCAAATGTTGGTCACATTCCTTAAACCCCTGCCCCGTTGGGAAGGCCAAGCAGGGAGCCACTGCCCTCCAGGGTTTCTCTGACACCCAGCACTCTCCACCCTTCCCCCTGCATCCTCTTTGAAGCTTGATCCCAATACCTTGGCTTCCAAAGCCCCTGCCTTCTCTTGTCACCTCCAGTCCACATTGCTCCTGTCATCTCCAGTCCACATTTCTCCCTGCTGCATCTCTGCTCTCCCCCAGCCTAAAAAGCAGCCTTTCTGCGTCCCCAGCATCTTCACTCTCCTTCATGTCACCTCTCTTCCTTCCACAGCTCTTCCCTCTGCTCACCACCCACTCACATCTTAACTCCTGCTGGGAGGGCTTCCACCCCCACCCCTGCACCCAAAATGTCACCCGGAAGGTCACAGTGACCTTCTGGGGCCAAACCCTCATCCTCCTCGAAGTTCCTGTATCTGCCAACCACAGTTCCTCTCAGCTGTGGGTGATGCAGCCCTTGGCTGGCCTCCTCCCAGCTCCTCCAAGTTCCAGGGTCTCCAGACCTTTCCTCACAGCTCTCCCGCTTCACCTTGCTTTCCCTCGGCCATTCCACTGACACTACTGAGTGAACATCTCAACTTCCCCCTTTCTCTAGCCAAACCATTCCATTCCAGCTGTTTTTAACTCTCACTGTGCCTCAGGTCCAAAATCAAGCCCGACTTCTTCCTCCCCAGCCCTCTAGCCCTCTCTCATCTTCCAGGTAACTGACATTTAGCCGGGTTTCCAGGTGCAGGTGGCCTCTTATGACTGCTCCTTGTTGGAGTCACCAGGTGTCCAGGTCAGCCTTAGAAACCAGGTCTGACCAGTTCTCTGGGAACTACAAGGCTCCTGTGAATCCTCTCTCCCTCTCAAGCTCACGGGAGGCCTGTGTGTGTCACAGAGGGCCCACTTGAAATTTCCCCCGAGTGCTCTCACTGCTGAGCAGGTGAAAACCAGGACACTCCAGGCAGTGACAGCTCCTTGGTGCCTGCCATTCCCAGAGGAAGCCTGTGCTCTGCAGCTGCTCTGGGGTCAGATGACCACACGGCAAACACAGTCAGAGGGCCAGGAGACGGACAATGGTGAAACAAAGCCTGTCTCCACCACCCAGCCCCGAAGTGAGCTGAGACACCAAATCCCCAGGTCCACTCCCGCCCCCTGAAATGGGACCCAGACACCCCTGGTCTTCTGTCCATGAGGCTCCTGTCTTCCAACCACCTCACAGGGGTTGCTGATCTGACACTAAGAACACCTCTAGCTCCCAAGAGTCTCTGGGCCCCACAGGGTGGGCAAGGGTGGGTCGATCCTTGCAGATACACATGGTATTCTTTCACCCTTGACCCCTGAGTTCCAGGGTGGTTTCGTTCCATTTGGAGCCGGTACTAGTCTACATTTAGATACTTTACAAGTTCTTCACATCATCATCTCCTCTTTCTCCAGGGAGTCTGCCCCCTAACGGGGTTGGCACCAAACCCAGACCTCTCCAAGTCCAGCCCAGGCAGGAGAGCTCCTTGTAGGGGGAGGTGAGGCTGAGGTGGGTGGGTGGGTGGCTCCTTCTCCGTGCTTCCTTGCCTGGGTTTCCTTTTCCACTGTCCATGATGTGGACAGAGTTCTTTCCCCAGATTCCCACTAGCCCAGTGGAGGTGGGCTGGATTTTCACAAGACTGTGCCGCATATTGAGGGAGAGAACTCAGGGCACTCCTCAGTGTGTGAGCCCCCAGCCTCCGGGACAGCTCCTGCTGGCCTGACCCCGCCCCACTGGAGGCACCATCCTGGCCCCAGCTTCAGGGGCTGCTGATGTCCCATGGCCAACACTTAGAGATCAGAGGCCTCCCTGCTACCCTCTCCTGTGCCCTGCTGCTTCTCCCCACCTTCCCTATTCTGGGCATCTGGCTTTGGGTGACTTCACCCTCAGAGGCCAACTAAACAGTGATTGTGAAGAGTTTTGCGTACTCCATTGCTTTTTTTTTTTTTTTTTTTTGAGACAGAGTCTCACTTTGTCACCCAGGCTGGAGTGCAACAGCGCAATCTCGGCTCACTACTACCTCCGCCTCCTGTGTTCAAGCAATTCTTCTGCCTCAGCCTCCCGAGTAGCTGGGATTACAGTCATGCGCCACCATGCCCAGCTAATTTTTGTATTTTTAGTAGAGACGGGGTTTCACCACGCTGGTCAGGCTGGTGTCGAACTCCTGAGCTTGTGATCCGCCCACCTCAGCCTCCCAAAGTGCTGGGATTACAGGCATGAGCCACTGCGCCCAACCACGTACTCCATTGCATTCTTATAGCACACCTCAGATAACGGGAAGGTGAACCCCCACCTTGGTGCAGGTCTTAGTACATCCCCCTAAATTCCTTAGCCTGGAATGTAATGTCCTCACTGTTAACCCCACATTCTAGCCAAACTGAGCTATTTGCCTGTACTTGTCTTAAAATATCAATCTCCAGGTTTGGCTCGTGCCTGTCCCTCCACCAGCAATGACCCCCTCGGTTTCTTTGTATCAAAACCCTAACTACCCTTTGGAACCAAGCACAAATGTCCCTTCTTCCAGAAGCCTTCTAGCCCTAGCCCATAGCACTTGGCTCGACCCCCCCTTCCTTCCTGCTGTGTGGCACCTCTGAGATGTAGCTCTGGCCCTATGTCATCTGCCCTTCTGAACTGGAGCCCTCAGGGAGTTCCTGTGGGTCCCCTAGCTCCTGGCACACTGTGCGAGGTTGCTGAATGAATGAGTGGGTGGATGACAAATGTGTCGGGGCCACAGGGACCCATATGCCTAAAGTGTTAGGGAGAGTCTGGAGTAGGGGGTCTGTGCTGAGGTGGGAGGAGCAGAGCACAAGTGGAGAGGTGGGGTCCCACTGCAGCCTGTGACCCCAAGCCACAGCCACACATTTCTAGATCAGCCAATCTGCTCTGTCTCTCTTGCACCCCATGGCCCTCAGCTCTGCCAGGACCTCTGTGGACCTTGGGACCCCCCCACCCAACACCCTAGAGCTCCTGCAACCCTCCCGCTAGGCTCGAGAGTGACTCCCAGCGCACAGGCTTGGGAGAGACCTCAGTGCACAGCCCTACTCCGTGCCAAGGCCAGGTGGAGAATGTTGGGCTAAGGAGAAATCCAGCCTCTACTCCGTGGCCCAGTCTGGCCTGTGCCTGTGTGTGTGTGTGACTGTGTGTGTGTGTGTGTGTGTGACTGTGTGTGTGACTGTGTGTGTGTGTGACTGTGTGCCTGTGTGTGCGTGTGTGTGACACTGTGTGTGACTGTGTGTGTGTGCCTGTGTGTGTGTGCGCCTGTGCGTGTGTGTGACTGTGTGTGTGTGACTGTGTGTGTGTGTGTGCATGTGCACGCACCTGTGTGAATGTATTCACCTGTGTGCTCTTGTCCACGAAAGTGTGTCTCCACCCCCCGCCTAAGTGACAGCGTGTAGGCACCAGTGTACCTTTGTCCCTCTTCCAAGTGTGCACAGGCCTTTTCAGTGTGAGTGGCTATGGCGAGGTACCTGTAAGGGGCACACATGTGTCCTTTGTCTTCTTGACTGTGTGGGACACACACATAGCCTTAACCGTGTGTGTGCATGTCCGTGCAGGCGTACTTGGGACCTGTGTGTGAGGCTGAGTGGTTTGTGTGGCTGTGGGGAGGGATGAGGCTGAATGGGGAGGGGAGGGAGGGCCTTCTGGAGCAGATGGACTCAGAGAAATGCAGGAAGAGGATGGAGGTGGCCTCACCATCCATCTTTGGGGTTGAGGCTGTGGTTGAATGCAGTGAGCACCCCAGTCCTTTTGCCCACGCCAGCCAGGCCCTCCGACTGGGCCCGTTACCTGGGATGGGTGCCAGGCATGGGGGAAGGGGTGTGATTTCCCTTGTGTCATCCCCAGTGCCAACAGGAGCTGGCGGGGGAAATGGCAGACTCTTCTGAGGGTTGAGGGGGTGGAGAGGGGCGTGCTAGGCTGGCAGTGAAGGGGCAAAGCGGCGGGAAGCCATGGGGCTCGGTCTGTGTCTGAGTGTCCCCACCCCCAGGGTCCTGCATCCTCGCCCACAGTGTAGCCGAGTCTTCCTGCCTGCTCAGTCCCTTCTGTTCCCTCCTCAGGCTGGCTGCAGGAGCTGGCCCGCCGACTGGAGACCCCCTACTACCTGGTGGGCCGGAGACCAGCCGGAGGGAACAGCTCTGGCCAGAGTGACAACTGCAGCAGCAGCAGCGAGGCCAACGGGACGGGGCTGGAGCTGCTAGGCGGCCCGTCGCTGCGCAGCGCCTACATCACCTCCCTCTACTTCGCACTCAGCAGCCTCACCAGCGTGGGCTTCGGCAACGTGTCCGCCAACACGGACACTGAGAAGATCTTCTCCATCTGCACCATGCTCATCGGCGGTGAGCCCGGTCGCGCGCGTCTTCCTGGGTTCACTCCCAGACTTCTGCCCGCAGGCGGCGCCGTCCCACTCCCCGGAGGGCCTGAGGCCGGGGGCTCTTCCGCTTTGGGTGGCCGTGGAACTCCGGGCCGGGGATGGGGAAGACTCGGGGGCCGGGGGTGGGGGAGACCCCGCCCCGCACAGCGGCCCTCGGGCCTTGCCTAGGAGCGTGCGGGGCCGGAGACAGATGAACCTAGCGTGGTGTCAGGCCGGGCCAGGTCCCCAAGGTGACCCCCTCACACCACCTTCCCCCAGCCCTGATGCACGCGGTGGTGTTCGGGAACGTGACGGCCATCATCCAGCGCATGTACGCCCGCCGCTTTCTGTACCACAGCCGCACGCGCGACCTGCGCGACTACATCCGCATCCACCGTATCCCCAAGCCCCTCAAGCAGCGCATGCTGGAGTACTTCCAGGCCACCTGGGCGGTGAACAATGGCATCGACACCACCGAGGTGCGGCGTCCAGGGCTGGGCCTGCTAGCCTTTGCTCCCTCAAGGGGTTTGCAATGGCCTAGAATTATCAGGAGTGAGGGAGGATGAAGAATGCAGAATTTTGGCCTCTGTGCCTCCCTTCTTTCTTGGGGGGACAGCGGCATGGGACAGAGGGCAGCTAAGAAGGCTTGGAGGGCCCTCTGAACCCCAGTTAGGTCTGGGGGCTTGTACTCACTGAGATGGGAAGCTGGGCTGCTCCGGGGGCTAAAGTGATTGAGAGGGAGGTGGAGGAAGCCCCTCGCTGCCCACCCTGTGTGGAGCTTGGAGTTGTGAGAGACGCCTCAGGTCCCTCCCATGCCTCCCCTGTTCCTGAGGCCTGCTAGGGTGGAAAGGGGCTGACTGGAGGCCACCTCCTCTTCTGCCACTCCCAACCCCCCCACCCCTGCACCTGCTTGCCCGCAGCTGCTGCAGAGCCTCCCTGACGAGCTGCGCGCAGACATCGCCATGCACCTGCACAAGGAGGTCCTGCAGCTGCCGCTGTTTGAGGCAGCCAGCCGCGGCTGCCTGCGGGCACTGTCTCTGGCCCTGCGGCCCGCCTTCTGCACGCCGGGCGAGTACCTCATCCACCAAGGCGATGCCCTGCAGGCCCTCTACTTTGTCTGCTCTGGCTCCATGGAGGTGCTCAAGGGTGGCACCGTGCTCGCCATCCTAGGTTTGTGAGGGTGGCAGAGAGGGCATGGGGGCACGTGTGTGTGAGACCATGGTCCTGATCTGTGGAAAACCTGGAGAGGGGACCTCCACAAGGCCACTGAGAGAGAAACAGCCAGGGTGGAGTCAGGAGTAGTTATGGAGTCCTGGTCAAAGCTCAGAGAAGCCCCACTGACTGCAAGGTGGCAGCATAAGGAGGTGGATATGATATCGCAGGTGTGCCTGGGGCGGAGCGAGTGGAGAGCCAGCCTTTGAAAGGAGCCAGTCTATGGGGGACAGAGGGGAGCTGCCCCTCCTTCAAGAGGAAAATCAGAAGCTGGGGATGGAAGTGCTGGGGAGAGTGTCAGGCAGGGCTAAAAATGGGAGGAACAGAAGCTGTCCTTGTGGTCCCCCAGGCATGGTGAGATGTGACTTTCCTGGGGCAGATCACAGAGCAGGCCCAGAGCCCAGATGGGTGACAGAGCTCAGTCTCCAAATAGTCAGGGAGACTTGTTCTGGTGAAATGGTACCTACAGTGTATATACTTCACTTCTTGGCAAAAGAAGGAGGTGAAAAAGGAAATCAGTTCCCTAGATGCAGACGAAGAAATTGCAGGTGTGGAATGGACACAATAGTAGTGCTAATCACAGGGGGCTCACAGTGTGACTAGCCCTGTCCCAGTTCCTCACATGCTTTGTCTCACTCCAACCTCACAAAACCCATTATTCCTATTTTGCATAGCAGGAGACCAAGGTCAGAGAAGTTAATGAACAGCTAGGAATTGGCCAGCCAGGGTTGGAGCCCCATCCACCTGGCACCAAGTCTCATGCTTCTTCCACGGGGCTCCCAGGTGCTCTGGGGGGAATTGGGACTGGCAGGGAGGAAGCCATCATTAGGAGGGTTGGACCTGCACCCTAGGATTTGGGAAAGCACATTCCATCTCTCAGGGAAACATAGGGCTGTTTCTGTGAAAAGCCACTAAAGGACCGAGCGCAGTGGCTCACACCTATAATTCCAGCACTTTGGGAGGCCGAGGCAGGCAGATCACTTGAGGTCAGGAGTTCAAGACCAGCCTGGCCAACATGGTGAAATCCTGTGTCTACTAAAAATATAAAAATTAGCTGGGTGTGGTGGTGGACACCTGTAATCCAAGCTACTTGGGAGGCTGAGGCAGGAGAATCACCTAAACTCAGGAGGCAGAGATTGCACTCCAGCCTGGGCAACAAGCACAACTCCGTCTCCAAAAAAAAAAAAGAAAAGAAAAAGAAAAGCCACTAAAGGGGAGCAGAGCTCTGTGGCTGCAAGAGACTTATCATGGTGACCCTAGAGGGTGAGGAACATGCGACCGGTGTGGGTAGTCAAAGGACTTGTACATGTGGGGAGGTGGTGACCTGACCACTGCTAACCACATCGAATCCTCAGGCAGCCAAGGCACGTGTAGATTCACTGTGAGGACTGCTGAAGCCCTGGGGCTGAGGTTTGTCATTCATCTGGCAATCCACAATCAAGATGAGAAGAAGGAAAGGGCCAAGAAGGTGGGGCAGTGTCACCAGACGCAGCTACTGTGTGTCCATCCTTGCTCCCTTGAGGACGATGACCTTCCAGCTGGAAACAAGAGGAAAAAAATGCCATCGGGGTCTTAGACCCCGAAAGTGGGGACAGGTTGTTCATACCCTTTGTTTTACATCTTTCGTGAGTCCAGCTTTTGGGCCTACATGCGATTTATGCCAACATGAGAAAATGGAGTTATGCCAGTCAAGTGTAGCTGGTAATCCTTGGAGAGATTCCGAAGGGCACAAGGACAGATTTTCACCATTGTAGACTGGTGAATCCAAAGCAGGATTGATGAGTGGATTATGAAACAGATGGTTTTCAGCCTGGAGCCAAGGGAGTTGTGTGGCTGGGAGCTGGCACAGGTCCTCTCAGAGCATGCCTTTGCTGGTGCCAGGCACCACGTCTCAGAATAGCCACGTTCAGTGTGCAGTATTCAGTGCCACAAGAATGGCCACAGCCTGTGCCCTGGGCCTTTGCCTCCACAATGGCCCTAGCACCAGGACTTATGCCACCGTTGATCTATCCTGTCACTGCTTATATGTTTTGGGTGAACTACTTCCCTGTTGACTTGGAGGCTCTGGATGCCCTGGTGAATGAATGCCTGATTCCCCGACCCCAATCATGGTCGGGTTCTCTGCTTTGCCTTCATACCCTCTCCTCACCTACCTTTTTACTCGAACGTCCAAGTGCATCCTGCCTGCTCCTGGCAGCTCTGTGTTCTGGCGCCTGCTTCTGTTGATGAACTGATGGAAGCTAAGCATATGCAAAGTCCATTGTGAGGAAGGAAGTAGTTTGATGAGCTGCACCTGGCGGTCAGTCTATGGTCCTGAGACTCTGCCCTCGGTCCTGTCCTGTTTCTCATTTTCTCTCACCTCTTGGATGAAGACAAGAAGCACGTGCTTATCCTATTTCAGACGACACAAATGAAAAGAGAGCACATTCCCCAGATGATCACCATTGAGATCCAAACAGCTCTCAAAATGACCCAGAAGGATGGCCTGAAACCAAGAAAATCAAGTGTTAAACTATACTTAAGTTGGGGTTCATTCTATACTTAAGTTGGAGCAGAAGTCCAGAAACATGTAGAGGAGACGTAAGCTCAGTGTGTGCTGCTGGCGGTGTGAGGTAGTCCATAGCGGGGCCATCCTTTTTGAAACACTTTCTAACAGTCTGAACTGCCTGGCGGTGGTTGAGCTGCCTTGAGGGTAGTGAGTGCTCTGCCCAAGCCAGGACTGCGTGCCTATCCCTGTTGGAAATGATTTTTTTTTTTTTTTTTTTTTGAGACTAGGTCTCACTGTCGCCCAGGCTGGAGTGCAGTGGTGCGATCTCGGCTCACTGCAGCCTCGACCTCCTGGGCTCAAGTGATCCTTCCACCTCAGTCTCCAGAATAGCTGGGATTGCAGGTGCACATCACCACACCAAGCTAAATTTTTGTTGTTGTTGTTGTTGTTGTAGAGATGGGGTTTTGCCATGTTGCCCAGGCTGGTCTCAAACTCCTGAGCTCAAGAGATCCTCCTGCCTTGGCCTCCCAAAGTGCTTGGAGGCATTGTGCCTGGCAGGAATGATTTATAGGGGGTTCTATCTGGGAGGGAAAGGAAGAAAATGATTTCTTTTTGGTCGTCTTTGTGTGAGGCACTTTATCTACATTAACTCTAATTTAGCCTCAACATGTCCCCGAACAGACACACCCTATTTCATTGATTCTAAGACACATCTCACCCACCGAACCCCACGTGACATCTCTGAGATTACATCGCAGGCTCTCATTGATGCCATTTAATAATTGCCGTCAGCCAGGTGGCAGTCTTAACCTGGCTGTGGGAAAACCTCCATTGACCCCTTCTGGTGAGATCAAGAATATTCCCTAGACTCAGTTAAATGCAGCATCTCTTGTGGAGCAGAGACAGCTGGGGCTCAGGAAGGTGAGCCTGGCTGCCTGACATTTTTCCCTGTGCCACACAGGGCTCTAATTTGCTGGTTCCAAACACTGATTCCTGGACAAGCTGCAGCTGAATCACCTGTGGGACTTAAAAACAATCAGACTGTGGGGTCTCCCATAGATACTGTGATGCTGTAGGTAGAGATGGGGCCTGGGTGTTTGTTCTGACTTTTCCACGGGATTCTAATCAACAGAGCCAGCTGTGAACCACTAGAACTGAAGACAGTTCAGTCTGTCTCAGGGCTAAAATTCAGGTTTTCCGGCACAGTGGTTTTGATCCTGAATGTGTTTGAGGGCCTGGGTCACAGAGCTCTTTACCCCAAGCCCTTGTGGGAGCCAGTGAAACAGGCCGCAGGCGTTAGGCCGTGTCCCAGGCCTCTTTGCTCCTCTCTGTGCTGGCTTCAAGGCTTCAGCTGCCGAGGCCCAGCCCAGCCCTGAAGGGAATTTCAGCAACCTGCAGCCCCCTCTTCTCACCTCATGGCTGAAGCTCTCAGGGCTTACTGACCTCTGCTTCCTCTCCCCAGGGAAGGGTGACCTGATCGGCTGTGAGCTGCCCCGGAGGGAGCAGGTGGTAAAGGCCAACGCCGATGTGAAGGGGCTGACGTACT
The DNA here is from genome assembly GCF_000951045.1 of Mandrillus leucophaeus. Taxonomy (NCBI): domain Eukaryota; kingdom Metazoa; phylum Chordata; class Mammalia; order Primates; family Cercopithecidae; genus Mandrillus; species Mandrillus leucophaeus. Next base: position 4,122,544 of record NW_012100098.1, on the reverse strand, counting down.
GCGTCCTGCAGTGTCTGCAGCTGGCTGGCCTGCACGACAGCCTTGCGCTCTACCCCGAGTTTGCCCCACGCTTCAGCCGTGGCCTCCGAGGGGAGCTCAGCTACAACCTGGGTGCTGGGGGAGGCTCTGCAGAGGTGAGTGTGCTGAGTACGTGCTTGGAGGGGCTGGGGGTGCCGGGGAGCCTGGTGAGGTGGGCAGAGGCTGCGGATGGTGGAGAGCTGTGTGTAAAGTGTGGCCTGGTATGAAAGTCCCCACCTCGGGCAGGGGTCTACACCCTGTCTGCCCTTCCACACCCATGCGCCCAGCCCAGCATGTGCAGCCACCCCTGCCAGCTCTCCTTGGCCTGTCTGAGGCAGCCTTATCCCGTCCAGAGGAATCTTAGTAAAGGAAGATGAATGCACTGGTGCTGGCACAGGAAAGGGTGGCTCCTGGGGGTCAGGGGCTGAGCAGGGCAGGGACAGGCACCAGCCCTCCAGGTTGCTTCTGAAGAGAGCCTGGTGGCCCCCTCTGCTTTTTCATGGTGAAACAGGACTGTTCTGAGCGGCTTTTGAATTGTCCTGGATTGTCACTAATTCCAAACCAGTTTTTAGTGCTGCGTTATCTTGGATAGTTTAATTAGGCTGAGGGACCTGGTAAAGGGGTGGTGGTTTCCGTATTTGGCTAGAATTTCGAGAGGTAGTTAACACCTCCAGGGCTTGGTGGCTTTAGATAGATTTTAGATTAGGATAGTATCATCTATAGGACCTTCAGTGAGAATAGACGTTGGCTATTCTAACAAAGATGGCTCATCCCTTCCAGGGAGATGAAGCCTTGGTAGAGGAGGTGAGTGGGACACAATAGTGACCATCCATGCCGATTCTCTGTCCCCCACTATCCCTAGGTGGACACCAGCTCCCTGAGCGGCGACAATACCCTTATGTCCACGCTGGAGGAGAAGGAGACAGATGGGGAGCAGGGCCCCACAGTCTCCCCAGCCCCAGCTGATGAGCCCTCCAGCCCCCTGCTGTCCCCTGGTTGCACCTCCTCATCCTCGGCTGCCAAGCTGCTATCCCCACGTCGAACAGCACCCCGGCCTCGTCTAGGTGGCAGAGGGAGACCAGGCAGGGCAGGGGCTTTGAAGGCTGAGGCTGGCCCCTCTGCTCCCCCACGGGCCCTAGAGGGGCTACGGCTGCCCCCCATGCCATGGAATGTGCCCCCAGATCTGAGCCCCAGGTAAGCAGACCCTAGGCCCCCATGGCAGAGATGGTGGTGATGAGGCTGAGGCCCTGGGCAGGTGCACCCTACCCTAGGTGCCCATCTAACCATCTTAATTCCCGCTAGCCTATGTGGGCCAAGCCTGCCTCCTCCAGGAAGCCTCTGTGCTCCTCCTTTCTCCTGCTGTCCCACTCCACTGTGTGGTGTGTGGCACACGCTGCTCTGAACTCTCGCATCTCATGCTGCTCAAGCTTGGCCCCCCAGCTAAACCTCAAGCTCCTAGGGGAAGGGACCCCATGTTAGCTTTCTCCTGGGCTTCTGGTCAGTTCCACGCTCCTGTGGCCTGTGTGTGTGGACGCTGGGGCATCCCATCCCATATGACCCCACAGTGGCTGCCTGTCCATTGATTTGTTGTCGTGGTGCCTGTGTTCACAGGGTAGTAGATGGCATTGAAGACGGCTGTGGCTCGGACCAGCCCAAGTTCTCTTTCCGCATGGGCCAGTCTGGCCCGGAATGTAGCAGCAGCCCCTCCCCTGGACCAGGTACCAGGGCCCCGGGATGGTCTAGGTTGGTGGGCGGCCCCTTTGCCTTGTGAACCTCAAGCACGGCTGGCCTCTGTGCCACCAGTGTTAAAGTAACTGGCAGACTGCCTGGAGGCCATCTCACCCCACTACCCCTCTGTGCCGTGCGGGCAGGGGAGTTTGGTGGTGAAGACCAGCACTTTAATTTTGATGTAGCCAGGAACTGGGTTTATGTCCTTGCTCTGTCAGTTTTCTAGCAGTGTGAATTTGGCTTCTCTGGCCCCAGCTTCCTGTCTGTAAAAAAATGGGTTGATGTTTATATTATATAATGTAACTTAAAGCCTTAGCACAATGTCTGGCTAACTGCGGGGATAGAGGGCTGGGGAACCAGGGGTGAAAGTGGCTCCAGGCCAGGGAAGTGAACAAGGTAACGAGCCCCTAGAAATGTCCATTTGCCTGGAGGACAGAGCAAGTGACAGGCACAAAGAACAACTTTTTGAGGGGAAGGAGAGCACTAGGCAGTGTGGCTGAGGGCTGCTGGGCGGTGTTTTCCCTGGCCATGGAAGTTTGGGCAAAATTCAACACCTTGGGCAAGGCCAGAAGAGATGATCCTAGGAGTCAGGTCCTACCAGGTCAATGTGGTCTAACTGCAGCAAGGCCTAGACCCTCCCACTGCCTGTCTCCTCTTACCAGCCCCAGCTGATAACCCCATCCTACTACCCACAGAGAGTGGCCTGCTCACTGTCCCCCATGGGCCCAGTGAGGCAAGGAACACAGACACACTGGACAAGCTTCGGCAGGCGGTAGGTGAGGGGGAAGGTGGAGGTGAGGGGGGTGCCAGGGGCAGGCACTCCATGGCTGACTCCATTCTGACCTCACCTCCTCCCTCCCCCGAAGGTGATGGAGCTGTCAGAACAGGTGCTGCAGATGCGGGAAGGACTACAGTCACTTCGCCAGGCTGTGCAGCTTGTCCTGGCACCCCATAGGGAGGGTCCATGCCCTCGGGCCTCAGGAGAGGGGCCATGCCCAGCCAGCGCCTCCGGGCTTCTGCAGCCTCTGTGTGTGGACACTGGGGCATCCTCCTACTGCCTGCAGCCCCCAGCTGGCTCTGTCTTGAGTGGGACTTGGCCCCACCCTCGTCCAGGGCCTCCTCCCCTCATGGCACCCTGGCCCTGGGGTCCCCCAGCATCTCAGAGCTCCCCCTGGCCTCGAGCCACAGCTTTCTGGACCTCCACCTCAGACTCAGAGCCCCCTGCCTCAGGAGACCTCTGCTCTGAGCCCAGCACCCCTGCCTCACCTCCTCCTTCTGAGGAAGGGGCTAGGACTGGGCCCCCAGAGCCTGTGAGCCAGGCTGAGGCTACCAGCACTGGAGAGCCCCCGCCAGTGTCAGGGGGCCTGGCCTTGCCCTGGGACCCCCACAGCCTGGAGATGGTGCTTATTGGCTGCCACGGCTCTGGCACAGTCCAGTGGACCCAGGAAGAAGGCACAGGGGTCTGAGTACCAGCCCTAGAACTCAGTGTTGCCAGGCGTGCTGCCATCTGCTGTTCAGCCCAACCTCAGAGTGAAGACAGGGTGGCGGCCACCCCATGGACTCCATGCGGCCCGCTGGCTCAGGGCAGGGAGCCTGGAAGCAAAGGAGGGCCTGGCTCCTGACTCTCAGAGAGGGTGGGCTGGAGCCCTGGGGCAGGCCCCTCCTCAGCCTGCTCCTCCGACCTCCCGGTCTCCCTCTGCAGGCTGGGGGCAGAGACCTGAGGACAAGGAAGGGCTTTGCCATCCCCTGCATGTGCCCCTGCCTCTACCTGTCCCAAATTTTTATATTAAAAAAAATAATAATAAAAGAAACTACTTTGGAACCTGTTGCTTTTTATTTACAAAAGAAAAACAATAAAGGAAGAGTCTGAGGCTAATCTGCTGGAGACACGGGAGTGAAGGTGGCAATGTGGGGTAGGGTTGTTTTTAAGGAGAGGAAGAGCGGGAGGGACTCTGGCTCTAGGGAAGCCCGAGGTTCTCAGCCTCTGCTGGCTTCACAACGGCCAGACCTATCCTCCCTCAAAGGCTCAAATTAATGGCCCGCAGCTGAGCCTCCCACTGCCCAATCTGGGCAGGTTTTTCCAGGAGCTTGAGTTCCCAGCTCAAGGGGGCTGGAGTGGCAGGCGAAACAGGCCAGAGAGGGCCCACGAGTCCTGCCACCACTCCTCACTGTGGTGTGATCTTGGCAGCCTCGGCCCGGATGAGGGCAATGAGGTCCTGGTTGATGAGGAAGACGAATCGCAGGCTGGCAATCTGGGTGGGAGACAGAGGTGGGGTCAGGCTTATGTACTGGCTCACCATGCCTAGGTCTCATCCTGGCCTTCCTGCCTCCTCCCCAGCTCACCTCCACCACAGAGTTGTTGCTGAGGCGCCATTTGGAGCCACACAGCACTGGCCGTCCATCGATGTAGATGGGCCGTCGACCCTCATTGGCAATGAAGAAATCACCGTTGTTCTTCAGCTTGATGACACCTGTGGAAGCAGAAAGGAAAAAGGGATGATGGGATTGGGAGGGATTGATGGGATGGGGAAAGGCCAAAGAGCACCAGGAACCTCCATGGACCAGCTCTGCTTCCTGCAGACACCAAGGAACCCCTGCCTCAGGTAGTTCACGAGGGTCCCCATGGACATCAAGCCCCAGGGCTAGAAAGGACAGCGAGAGGCTGGGAGGGACATCCTCACACTGCTTCCTGCTGGGGCAGCAGGTGGGGGATACCTTGTTTCCGGGAGATCTTCCAGGCTGGACCCTCCAGAGACAGGTCCACATCAATCTGGTTATCCTTGGTTGCTCTGCCCAGGGTGATCTGGGGAAATGGGGCAGGTGAGGGCTGGGACCTGAAGAATTGGGGGAGTAGGTCTATGCAGGCCAGAGAAAGATGAGAAACCAAGGACTACACAGAGAAAGGCACTGACAGAGGAAGCACGTGTAGGAAGGGTGGGGATGGGCCTGCCTCACCTCGCGTGAGCGCATCAGGTACCGCACCATGCGGCCCCGCAGCACTGCCAGTGTCTGGTTGTCGAAGTCCGGAGAGCTCATGCCTAGGGGAAGAGGGGGTTTGGAAGAGCCTACCCGAGGGCCAGAATGGAAGACAGGGAACCAGGGCAAGGTTGCCTTCTCGTGCCCGGGCCTCCTCACCTGTGATGCTGTCCACTAGCACCTGCCACTTATGCAGTTCCTGTTCCAGCTGCCGAATCTCTCGCTTCTGGCGCCTGTCAGCCACCATCAGCTCTGGGGTGAGGTGAGGTGGTAAGGAGGGACACTCTGAGGCCACCAGCACCTTGTACTGCTCCTCTTGATACTGGCAGGAGCTTCCATCCCCTCACTGCCCCATCAGGCCACACTTACCATGTTCCAGGACCTCATCTCGCATGTCCCTGAGGGGCAAGAAGAGAAGGAAGATTTAGGTCCACTTTCAGCTCGCCTGCTACTTGGCTCATTAGGGCATTCCAGAGCCCCTTTAGCCAAGTGGCCTGGAAGGCGGTATTATTAGGCCTTGGCCCAGCCTCCTTCTCTGGGGTTGGGCTGGGGATAAGGGTAAAGCAGCGGAGCCTAAGAAGGCCCCAGTGGGAGGGGAGGGGGCTCAGCCAGAGGGGCCAAGCACCAACAGGAGCCCAAGGGCTGGGGTTGGGCAGCCTGGGGCGCTCTACCCGACAGGAGGGACTCGGCTCTCTCCACCCCTTCCTGTGTCTCCAACCACTCACTTGAGCTTACTGTCATCAATCAGGTCCTCCGCATCAGAGAAGTTCAGCACTTGGTCCCCTTTGGGCAGCGGCTGCACTGAACAAAGGACAGAGGAAGCGTGAGCACCAAGGGTCCTGCTGAACCCCATGATGCTGAGCGGACCACTAAGCCAAGTACAGCTGCAGACTGCACCGGGTGGAGAGCCCAGCACCAGCAAGGGCGCCCATACCAGATTAGGCTGGGCTCTAATTTGGCACAAAGCATCTTTAGGCTTAGCTGAGCGTAGAGGTGGTTCTAGAAAGGGAAAGAAATTAAAATTGACCTTTTGTATGGGCTTCTCGGTGTGCAAAGGGCTTTGATTACACAGCCTTGAACTAAGCAGGGGAGGCACTATCATTAGCTATTAGCTACATTTTACAGATGAGGAAACAGACATAGGAGTGGGGTTAAACTATGTGACCCTAGTTTGGGATGGAGCCAGGATTTAGATCCTGCTCTCTCGATTCGAAATCTCAACCTCTCCTTCCATCACATCATATGATCTCCAGCATTTCTTGCCACGCTGTGAGGGGCTGGGAGGCACCTGCCAGCCAAGTTCCACTGAGAAAGTATGTGCTGGTGGGTGCCGCCCCACCTTAAGCCAATGTCTCTTGATCTGGGGTCATGACCTGCTAATGGGTCATGAAGTTAGTTTCATTTTTTTCAAAAAATGAAATGGAATAGGATAGTGAGCATCAGAGCCCATCAGATATGCTCAGGATAAATACTATTTCATGAAAGTCTTTGGTTTTTTTTTTCTGGCCAAAATGTGAAAGGAAGTGTGTGCCCACAGACCTAGCTACTCGGAGCATGAGCCAAGATCTCTTGAGCTGAGAATTCAAGTCCAGCTGAGCAACATGGCAAGACCCTGTCTCTTAAAAAAAAAAAAAAATTGGCCAGGCGCGGTGGCTCAAGCCTGTAATCCCAGCACTTTGGGAGGCTGAGACAGGCGGATCACGAGGTCAGGAGATCGAGACCATCCTGGCTAACACGGTGAAACCCCGTCTCTACTAAAAAATACAAAAAATTAGCTGGGCAACGTGGCGGGCACCCGTAGTCCCAGCTACTAGGGAGGCTGAGGCAGGAGAATGGCGTAAACCCAGGAGGTGGAGCTTGCAGTGAGCTGAGATCCGGCCACTGCATTCCAGCCTGGGCAGCAGAGCGAGACTCCGTCTCAAAAAAAAAAAAAAAAAAAATTAAAGGGATTAAGGCTGCCCAAATCTGAAAACCTCTGCCTTTAGGCCAGCCGTTCCCAGGACTGAAGAGTGTGCTCTGTAGCAGCTAGTGGCCATGCAACTGTCAACTGAATAAGTGAGGGGGGAGTGTGTGGGGGGCCACAGATACTCCTCTTCCTCCCGCCGAGGTGAGACCATACGGGGGGAACTGAGGCAGTCACTCCATCAAGTCCCTCCCCACCAGAGTTGCCTCAAGTTCCACAAAATCTCATGTTCAGCTGACTTGACAGCTAAGCAATGTGTCCTGCCTGTTCCTAGGGTCTCCTAGCTCTCAATGGCAAAGGATAAATCAAATCCCCATATACAAAACTCTTGAAGGAAGGAATAAAACTTTCACGATAAGCCTTTTAGTTAACAAATAAATTCGCACAAAATAACTTTCTTTTCTTTTTTTTTTGAGACGGAGTCTCACTCTGTCATCCAAGCTGGAGTGCAGTGGCGTGATCTTGGCTCACTGCAACCTCTGCCTCCCGGGTTCAGCAATTCTCCTGCCTCAGCTTCCTGAGTAGCTGGAATTACAGGTGTGCGCCACCAGGCCTGGCTAATTTTTGTATTTTTAGTAGAGGTGGGGTTGCACCATGTTGGTCAGGCTGGTCTGGATCTCCTGACCTTGTGATCCACTCACCTCGGCCTCCCAAAGTGCTGGGATTACAGGCATGAGTCACCGTGCCCGGCAAAACTTTCAAAATAGTGACAAAGGAACTAGCTTTAGCAGTAAAAAGAAAAGTTATCCAGTCAGTATCTGGTCTCTCTGTGGGCATTCTGTGATATCTGAGTCTGAGGAAGAGGCAGAATTTTGGAAGCCGCAGGAATAAAGAGGGCTGCCCCCTGGGCCACTAAAATCAGAGGTCCTTAGGAATGGAAGATACGGCCTCCCTCTGATGAGATTTCCTAAAATGCTCCTGCAGGAATACTTTTTCCTAAGCAGAAGCTGCAGGACCCTGATAGTAAGGTGATGGGTACCAAAGAAGTTTCATGTTTGAACTGTGTGAAAAACTATGTAGGGGGCAACGGGCAGTACTTTTAGAAAGTGAGAATGTGCTTGTACTATGGAAATCAGAACCTGAATTACAGACCTCATTGGGGAGTTCCTCCAGTTTAATCACACTGTTTTCTTACCCCCTCCCTGTCACTGGGAGAGGGAGTGCTGTGCTGCTGGGGCAAGAGGAAGCAGGGAGCAGTGTGGCCCTTGGGGAAAGGGAGACAGATGGACTGGGTGTGAAGTCCCAGTGGGGATTTATGAATGGCCTGAGGGCAGCTTGACAGCACTGACAGCCTAGTGGGAAGAGAAGAGGAAGAAGGAAGGCAGAATGAAGAACGGAGAGAGGCAAAGAGCAGAAAAGCTCAGAAAAAGTGGTTATTACCTCTAGGGTGGAAAACAAAGTGAAGGGTGGGCAGGGAAGAGGACTTTCTCATTTTGCTCATGTTTGAATGTTACCCATAACAATTAATGTGTTATTTATGTGAGGATAAAGTGTGTCATGAAAAAACAAAAGACAAGAAGTGGTAGATAACTCTGCTATTTGGACCTTTTGCCCAAGATTCCAGGCAATGTTGGCTACTCTTATGATGATGCTGAAGACCATCCCAGCCACTTTCTCTGGAAAAGAGTAGGTTTTGTTGCAATGTGAGGTGAACAAGACACTGGGGGTCACTGAGGAATCTGTTACAGGGCACTTGAAGGCAGCTGTGTCGAGTACTTCAGACACACACACACACACATGCACGTGCACACACCCCCATTCTGCCAGCTCCTGGGGCGTTACCTGTCTGGTCCTCCAGCAGGTAATACTGCTTCATGAGCTGCCAGTGGGCCTGCAGGGCCTTCGCGGTACGGGCCAGGTAGAAGGCATCCGGGTGTCTATGCAGCAGGTCCTGGAAGGTCTCCAAGGTGGGCTGGCTGGTCTGGAGGGCAAGAAACATTCTCTAGCCATCTGGGCTTTTTCACACATGCCTCTGCCTTACCATCTCTACCTCCCACCTCAGCACCCCCCAGGAGCTGGAAGAAGCAAACTAGTCACCCAGGGAGTCAGGCTTGGCTCTTCCTAAGGCCCCTGTCACAAAGGCCGCTGCCGATGTGCATGCGTGTGCATATGCACACATCCAGACAGTGGGTGGGGAGCTCTCCACATCAGTGGTTTTCTAGGTGGTCCAGCTCTCCCTGCGCCCTGATCCTCCACTTTCCCAGCCCTCAGCCTTACCGATCCCACTTTGCTCAACAGCTGCTCCTCAGCCTTGCTAAACAGGGCCTTGCTCTGGATGGCTGCAATAGCCTCTGGGTGCAGCTGCCTCATGGCCTGACAGGCCAACCTGGACACAGAAAGATACAGAGGGGAGGGCTGAAGGAAAGGTGTCTAGCAATCTGTGGTTCCTACTATTTCCCCCAAAGCTACAGGCTTTTGCGATCCAGAACCTAGAGGCCAGGCCCTCATTAGAAAGGGCCTAAGGCTTAGCAGATAACCTGTGGCTTCACAGGTTTGTCAAGTGAATGAATAGCCAACTCACAAAACGGAGGCCCCTATGTCCCCTTCACACCCAGTCCTTCCTGACGCTGAGCCTCGGACCAGCTGCTGCTCCCTCCAAGTTCTTCCTCCTTACTTGGCCAAAGTTGTCACCCCCTAGCCACTGCCTACCACCACCTCTTTCCAAGCTGAGCCCAGTCCATTTCCTATCAGAACTGCGGCTACAACTTAAGTGGTGCCAGGGTCTGTGGAGATGATGGGTGTTAAGCATCCAACCAAGCCCTGAAGACATTAAGTGACTGAGGAGGAGGAAATGTGTGCTGCATGTGTACATGAGTTTATTTGGAAGCCTGTGGCTACTGGAGCTAGAAGGGGGCTTGGTGTTCTTCTATTAGGAGGATAAAACTGTAGGAGGTCAATGTGGGAAGGTTGGAAGTGACCTGCCCAAAGCCACAACACACAGTGCACTCCGGGCACTCATTTTAGTCTTCTCCCCCATGCTATTCCCTCTGCCTTCAGACTCCCTTGCCTGGAGGCAGGAAGAAACTTCTCTTTGAAACCGCTCAGGCCTCAGTATCACCCCCAAGGAGCCTCCAGGAGTCCTGACTCCCAGACCCCTCCTGGGGCCCTGGTACAACTCTCTCTGTTCCAGGACCCAAATTCTGGTGTCCCCAGTACCTCCCCACTGCTGGAACCAGCTCCCACTCACTTGGAGATGACAGGATCATAGAGCAGGGCGTACCAGCGCTCCTGGACTTCCCGAAGGGTGAAGCGGCAGCTGAACTTCACGCCCAGGTGGACGGAGGTCAGGTCGTTGGTCTGCAAGGCCCCAGAGGGATTTGCTCCAGCCTTGGAGCTGGGAAGAACCCTTCTTTGCCACCCACAGGGCCCTGCTGGGCTAATTTTGGGGTGCGAACTGGCGGCTGGGGGGAAGGGAGACACTAAGCCTATGGTAGGGGCACTACCTGCAACACAGCATTTATGAGCAGGAGGTCATCTGCAGGCTTCCAGCGGCCCAGATCCTTGGTCACCTGAAGTGGCTGTTTACTCTTCTTCACACGCTTGGTGAGTCCAGGGGCTGGGGCTGGGCTGGGTGGCACAGGAGTGCTGGGGGCTTTGGATACCTGGGCAGAGAATAGGAATAAACCGAGCTCAAAACCAGCATCCAGTCAGCTGGCGCTTCATGACTAGAGTTTCACATACTCCGTGGCAGCGGCAGCGGCAGCCCCAGCCCCAGCCTCAGCACCAACTCCAGCCCACAAAAGGAAGTACAGGAAAGGAGCTCAGCTTTCAAATACCCACCCCCTCCCACCAAGTTACTTCTATATAGTCCTTGACCATATGGGGTCTTCTCTTTGCTGGCGGTACCCCCGACCCCAGAGTGAAAGGTGGGTGGGGAGGATACCGGGAAATCACTCTTGCTGGTGCAGTGTCTAGGGCCAGAGCAATGCCACCTGGGGGTTATTTTTACACTCTGCAGTGCTGGGAACAGGCTGTCTGCTCCCAGAATAGATGCATGCTCCATGCCTCCCACACGGAATGTGATACAGGATGCAATAGCAGGGTTGGGGGTGGGGGCTGCAACAAAAAATGGGGAGTAGAGAGAGGTGGGTTCCCAGGAGAGAGGCATCTGAGATGAGGGCTAGGGCAGCTTGGTCCTCTCACCAGCCTGCTCTGCAGGGCTCCTGGCAGCTGGCAAAGGTTCTGGGGAAACATGAAATCTGGCACTACCTCCCATCCCCTAAGTCTCCCAATTCCTCACCTTCTTCTTCTCACTGGAGGAGGGTTCACTCCCTGAACAGCGCCCTGGTTCCACCCCACTGGCCCCCTTCGCCCGGGTAGAAGACTTTGCCAGGCTGCTCTCCACCAGCTCATCATCAAACTTCTTCCTCTTGATGAACCTGTAAAGGGCCTGCCCAGTGAACACTCCTTACCCCACCCTGGTACCCATTCACACACACCCAGCCCATAAGAGAGCAGGTGCCCAGTAAGGTGCTAACTGCTCCAGTCTGCTTTCACTTTACGCCACAGTCCAGCTCAGCGGCCATGGAACTGCTACACTCCAGCCCTCTGAGATGACAGGGGATCACACCACAAAGACTTCACGTCAGAGACCTACGATCTCCCTCCCCTGCCCTCAGTCCCACAGGGAAGGGTTTAGCAGGGACAGGAAAAGCATAAGGCTCTGCCAATATAAGGCCCCAGGGGGGCTCACGCAGCCATTCCCAACAGAGGTGGAGGCATGTGGCACTTAACGCCATAGACCTTCTACCCTTTCCCAGTTCCTGGCCCTCCGAACCTTTACTACCTGGAAGAGCTTCTCCGTTTAGGGATGGTGCCCAAGGCCTGGGAGGAGGCTCGCTTCTGCCCTGCCAGTGACTCCTCATCCTCTGAGCGGCTGGCAGTGCCTGATGCCATCAGGGATGAATCTAGCAGCCCCTGAGAATCTACAAAGAGAGAAATGGTGGATTCGGGCCTCCTCAGATCCTAGAGCCTCTGCAAATGGGACCCCTCCCCAGCCCCCTTGCCCTGCCAGCCCTCTTGGCCCCTCCCCTGCCTCCTTGACACTTGAGGTTTTAAGGTAGAGTTCCTTGGCCATCCAGATCCCATCTGGGCTCAGACCTGGCCCAGACCTTCCACGCTGGGCAGTTCCCCCGGTGCCACGTGTCATGTCGTGCAGCACATGGTGCTCAGGTCAGACTGGTGATGCCGACACGCTGGGCTCTGGGCATAACTGCTCCCTCTGCCATCAAAATGCAGCCATGCTAAAGAGCAGCAGCTCAACAGCAAGTCAGTCAATTGTGGCTCTGCCGACAGGTACATGGGTGGTGCTGGCCCAGGGGGAGGTGGCAAGGCCTAGCCAGGACCGAAAGACACACGTGCCAGGCACAGGGTGGAATCAGCAGACCTTGGCGCCCGAGCATTTGGGGAGCTGTCCCGGCCTCATACTACCTTTGTCCATCCTCTTACAGTCCCAAAGCCACTGGTTCCAAACCACAGGGCTAGGAGGAAGGATCCCACAGGCTCATCCAAGGATTCTGACCAGGTGAGCTTAAAGGCTGAGAGGAGATTCTGCAAAGGAGAAATGAGGCTCCCTGAGGCTCAGATTTCCAACTGGCCAGCCTCACTTCCTTATACTGGCTCAAGTCCCCCAGGGTCCCTTAAGCTAGGGAAGATACAAGGAGAGGAAAGAGGCATAAGGCCCCACTCTGCCAATAATAATCTTAGACATTAATCTTGTGAAGGTCACTGGCACCTTTCAGAGTATGGTAACAGCTACGGACTCCAGAAAAGTGTGCAAACACATATTATTTTAGAGGGTTCATGGACCCTCTAATTCTACTGATATCTCCTAGGTTAAGCCCCTTGACTATAAACTAGCAAGAGACAGGGGATTCCTCGTCCACTTTTTCTTTACTTCAGCTGTCCACTTAGCTCAGCAGCACCAGCCTTCCCCTCCCAGGCCAAAGCAGGAAAAAAAGAAAGGGAGACAAAACTCCAAAAAGTCCATCTCGTTGTTTTTTTTTTCACTTGAGGTTTTTACTGAAGATTTAAAAGTGGTATTTGCATGAAATACCATCTCGTTAAAACCAAAAATCACTGTTTGGGAAGTGCGTGATTATCAACCTCCCTGCGCCCCAACAACCCCTGGAGAACCCAGGTACTGGACTTTCTCGGGGCGTTCCTCTCGTGAGTTCCCACTTCTTCTAACCAGGGTGGCTCTTAGCTCAGTGTTCTAGCTCTGCCCCCAGGTGAGCCTGTCGCTCTCCGCTCCATAGGCTACGACTGAGAATCTTGACATCTGAGGAGAGGGCGAAGGGGCCCGAGCTTGCCGGCAAACTGAGGTAGGGTCTGTGCCCGCTTCCCTGGCCCTCCGCCCCTCGTTCTCCCTCGAGTGCACACCCAAGGTGGGGCATTGGTCCAGGTCTGTCTCAAGAACTCGGGGTAAGAGCACTGATAAAGTCACCTCTGCAACTCAAAGCAGAGCACCAAGTAGCCTTGCTTTTGAGACCCACAGGCTGGTGGCTGGAGAGGTGGGGGTAAACTCGCAAGCCCAGTCTCACCCCGCGAGCTCCATGACTTTGCGCATGCGTAACACCTCGAGCCAGATTCTAACCCGGTCCGGCCCACGCATGCGCAGCTTTTCGGGGCGCCACCGGGGCGTGGCCCCAAACTTTGGGGGGGTCGTCCCCGTCGGCACTCTGGAAAACTCCATTTCACCCCCAACTCCTCTAAGAACCCTCAGAGGCGAACCGCGAGGTCTCACCATTCCTAGACTGCCAGATCCAACAATTTCTCCGCGGCGACGGTAGCAGCCGCAGGGCCAAAGCCGGCTTCCGTGAGGTACGTCTACTTCCGGTTTACGAACCAGGGGCTGGCAACCTCTTCCGGTTCGTCTTGGCAACGTGTATGAAGGGGGCGTGACTAGGGGCGTGGCCATTTTACCGAAGGTTTAAATATTTCACTAATAGCGGAAAGTAAAGGCTTTCCTAGTTGGGACAGCGTATAGGGAAACGTTAGGGATTATAGGCACCGAGGAGGTAGCCTGGCTTGAGGGGCCAGTTAAAGGGAAAGGCGAGACTTAGGGCGAGACCCAGCGGGGCTAATTGAGGCGACGCGGGAAGAGCGGGACCGCGGACTGGATTTCGACTTCCAAATTCACGCGAGGTATAGGAGTCTGAGGGTTGCACAGGACGTTATGCATTGTTTGACTCCTCCAGCGCCTTTAGAGAAACTTCTATCAGGCTCGCCTGCTAGCACTAGTCGGGGAGATAATGTAACCAGGGAGATGTGGCGGACAGAAAGTGCAGGGAGTCTCTGAGGAGCGGATGGAGGATCGTGGGTCGCTTTACTAAGCAGAAAAAGACTCTGCGAGAAGGAGTGGTGTCCGCTTGGTCCCGTCAGCCGGACCCACCTGGACGGCTGGGGCCACTTGTGGTCGCCGGGAGGTAAGAGAGAAAACCAATGGAAGCACCTTCAGAGGAGAGTGCCTTGGAAGGAATCTTGGGATGGGAGAACGAGCCTGTCGGAAAAATTGGGAATTTGGGGCTGTCAGAGATGCCCTGGAAAACTAGAAAGACTGTTCTCTAAAAGAGGAGTTCTTTTTGTTTTATGCTCCCTTTGCGAGGTACTCAAGTGTAGCAGTTATAAAGAGACATACTTCAGCTCGGAATAAGAAAGATTCAGTTCCAAAACTGCCCATCAGAAGTGTCAAGCACACATCACATGGACATTGCCAGAGAATTCAAGTGTCGCAAATGAGAGACTGGCCCTTTTGGCCCTGACAGTATACGATGGTCCTCTGCTTCAAGAGTACCCACCTCATTTACTGTTCTGTGGACTTGCTTAATGAGTACGTGCTTATTTTAACTCTCATGAAAGATTGTAAGTTTTATTTTTTAACAGGCACTTTATTAAATATGTTATGTAAACTTGTGAAAATATCAGAAAACCAATGATTTTTTTTTTTGAGACAGAATGTCGCTTCATAGCCCAGGCTGGAGTGCAGTGGCACAATCTCGGCTCGCTGCAAGCTCTGCCTCCCGGGTCTCGGTTCAAGCAGTTCTCCTGCCTCAGCCTCCCAAGTAGCTAGGATTACAGGCACACGCTACCATGCTCAGCTAATTTTTGGTTTTTTTTGTAGAGACAGGTTTTTACCATGTTGGCCAGCCTGGTCTTGAACTCCTGACCTCGTGATCAGCCTGCCTCGGCCTCCCAAAGTGCTGGTATTACAGGCGTGAGCCACAGCACCCGGCCTGAAATAATTTTTATAAAAAGTGATTACATCGAACATTAATAATATTAATATTATTAAATATAAAGGCCGGGCGCAGTGGCTCAAGCCTGTAATCCCAGCACTTTGGGAGGCCGAGGCGGGAGGATCACGAGGTCAGGATATCGAGACCACCCTGGCTAACACGGTGAAACCCCGTCTCTACTAAAAATACAAAAAATTAGCCGGGTGTGCTGGCGGGCGCCAGTAGTCCCAGCTACTCGGGAGGCTGTGGCAGGAGAATGGCGTGAACCCAGGAGGTGGAGCTTGCAGTGAGCCGAGATTGCACCTCTGCACTCCAGTCTGGGTGACAGAGTGAGACTCCGTCCCCCCTCCCAAAAAAAAAAACAAAAACAAAACAAAAAATTATTTTCCAACTTTTTTATACATGGTTTTTAAATTTCATTTTTTTGAGACAGAGCCTTCCTCTGTCGCCCAGGCTGGAGTGCAGTGGCACGATCTTGGCTGGCTGCAACTTACACCTCCCGGGTTCAAGCGATTCTCCTGCCTCAGCCTCACGAGTAGCTGGATTGCAGGCATGTGCCACCATGCCTGGATACTTTTTGTGTTTTTAGAGACGGGGTTTCACTGTGTTGGCCAGGGTGGTCTCAAACTCCTGACCTCAAATGTTCCACCCACCTCAGCCTCCAAAAGTGCTGGGATTACAGGCGTGAGCCACTGCGCCCGGCCATATTTTACAATGAAAAAAAAAATAGGTTCTACACAACTTCTTTTTATTGGTTGATTAATTTTGAGGCAGAGTCTCGCTCTGTCACTCAGGCTGGAGTACAGTGGTACAGTCTTGGCTCACTGCAACCTCCACCTCCTGGGTTCAATTGATTCTCCTGCCTCAGCCTTACAAGTAGCTGGGATTACAGGTGCCCACCGTCACGCCTGGCTAATTTTTGTATTTTTAGTAGAGACGGGATTTCGCCATGTTGGCCAGGCTCATCTTGAACTCCTGGCCTCAAATGCTCCCCCCGCCTCAGCCTCCCAAAGTGCTGGATTACAGGCGTGAGCCACTGCACTGAGCCACAACTTCTTGAGTGAGAAAGGAGAAAGGAAAACTCTTGGCTTCCAGCTGCCTGAGGTAATTCCTTCCCCCAAGGTGTCACGAGGGAAAGGTGGTGGTCACCATCATCTCCTTTTTGGTGCCTGGAAACTCAAACTTCCCCTCTGGTCCTCAATCCTCCCTACTACTGGAGAAAAAGAAACCTGGGCACCCTTGCGGTGTGGATGCAGCGATTTCTAAAGGGCAGCTTTCTGCTCAAGATTGTGAGTTTTCTGTTTACACAGTGTGGTAGACTATACTAGCTATAGTTAGTTATATATAGTATAGTATCTATACTAGATGAAAAGTCTCAGGATGGTCTTCTATGAAGAGGTGATGACTGAGCTGAGATTTGATAGTCGATAGGTGACCAGTCATGCAATGAGGTGGGGTACACTGACCCCATCAGAGGGGGTAGCTGTGGTTCCAAAACTGGAAGCAGTTTGGTGAGTCTGAGGAACAGGAAGGAGCCTGGTGTGGCTGGAGCAGGGCGATCAATAAAGAGAGGGAAAGAGTTGAGAACAGAGAAGTCATCAGAGGGCAGCCCATGCCAGCCCATGTAGTTCTCAGTATGGGTTTTGGTCTTTATTCTTAGTTCATTGCAAAGCTCTTAAAGGATCACAAGCAAGGGCATCCTATGATACGATTTAAGTTTGAAAATGATCCCTCTGGCTGCTTGTGAAGAATAGATTGCAGGGGGCAAAAGAGGAAGCAGAGAGATCAGGTAAAAGGGTATTGCAGTGATCTAGGTGAGAGGTAAACCCAGGTGGTAAACCCAGGTGGGCATGTAGGGGTGGTGAAGATGGACAGGAACTGTGACTGTGTTACATTTTGGAAATAAAACTCCAAGGAGTTGCTGATGGATTGGATATGGGATATGAGGGAAAAGGAAGAATCAAGGATGGAACTGAGATTTTTGACCTAAGAACCTGGGTGGATGGTAGAACCCCCTGCTTCAGAATATATCCAGAATGTGACCCTATCTTAGCAGTTTTCCATGGTCTGCTGGTCCAACTCCCCATTATCCATTATCTGTTACCTGGAATACAGCAAGAGTTCCCTAACTGGTCTCCCAGCTTTCATCCTTACTGCCCTTCTTTAGTTTATTCACAGCAGCTGGGGTATTCCTATTACACTGGCAATCTACTCACATCCTGCTTCTGTTCAAAGTCCTCCATCTTCCTCAGGATAAAAGCTCATGGCCCAGCCCCTGTTGCTTCTGTGACTTCACCTCCTGCTCTTCTCACTTGCTCTTTCAAAAATTTCAGTCCTTATCCCCTGTGCACTGTACCTCTTCTTGGCTTTCTCCTTAGCCTTTCTCCTTAGCCCTTATTA
Source organism: Mandrillus leucophaeus (assembly GCF_000951045.1). NCBI lineage: Eukaryota > Metazoa > Chordata > Mammalia > Primates > Cercopithecidae > Mandrillus > Mandrillus leucophaeus. The sequence continues at coordinate 4,105,222 of NW_012100098.1, read as the reverse complement.
TCTTCTAATGTATGATGTAGTTTACTTATTTTTTTCTGTTTACTGTAAGTTTTCCAGTAGTGGAATGTAAGCTTTAGGAAGGCAGGGTTTTTGTCTCTTTTGTTCACTGCTATAGCAGGTGCTTAATAAATATTTATTCAGTAAGTATCTTACGTAAATTGACTGCAGAGGAGAAGTCTGTGGGAGGAGCAGGTTTGTACAGGGGCAGAAACAAAAAGTTCTGTTTTAAACATGTTAAGTTTGAGGTGCCTGTAAGGCATCTTGGTGGTGCTGTAGAGAGGTGGGCACATTAGTTGGGTCAGGGAAGAGGCCTGGACTGGAGATATCCACTGGGGAATCATCATCAGGAAGATCTAGATGTGGATGCGTAGGGAGAGAGTGTGCATAAGAGAATGAGGAGGGCCCAAGACCATTTCTTGGGGCATGCCAACATTTAGGGCAAGGCAGAGGAAGAGGGGCAAAAAAATTAACCAAAAGACGAATGTGGATAAAGAGAAAAGCTAGCAATGGCACCCATCACCCATCTTCCAGTTAACTCTCCCTGGCTCTAGAACAGTGGTCCCCAAGAATTTTAGCACAGGGACTGGTTTTGTGGAAGACAGTTTTTCCACAGATGGGGGGTTGGGGAACATGGTTTCAGGATGAAACTATTCCATCTCAGATCATCAGGCATTAGATTCTCATAAGGAGCGTGTGACCTAGATCACTCGCGTGTGTAGTTCACAACAGGGTTCTCCCTCCTATGAGAATCTAATGCCACCGCTGATCTGACAGGCAGCGGAGCACAGAGCTCAGGTGGTAATGCCCACTTGTCTGCTGCTCACCTCTTGCTGTGCAGCCCAGTTCCTAACAGGCCACAGACTAGTACATGTTGGGGACCCCTGCTCTAGAGTAGTCTTTCATAGGCACTCTTTCCCCGGGGTTGATGTGGTTTACAATGGAGGCCACATTCAGGTTCCTTCTGGATCTTTGCTCAGGGCCCCAGGCTCCATCTTCTCTGGGGGATTAGAACACAGTGGTTAAGAACATAGGCTCTGGCCGGGCACGGTGGCTCACGCCTGTAATCCCAGCACTTTGGGAGGCCGAGACGGGCAGATCACGAGGTCAGGAGATCGAGACCATCCTGGCTA
>NW_012100098.1:4079459-4103537 GCF_000951045.1 Mandrillus leucophaeus | reverse complement strand
AAAAAAAAAAAAAAAAAAAAAAAAACCTCCAAAAATATGGGCTCTGAGAGTACGTAGAACTAAACAGTCAAAAACAACATAGGCTCTGGAGTCATAGTACGTGGTTTGAAACTGCCTCTATCACCTATCAGCTTATGACTTTGAGCAAGTTACATTATTGTGCCTCAGTTTCATCATCCATGGGGAAATAATAGTCCCCACTTCATTAGGATGGTTGTGAGGAGTAAATCACTTACTACTGAAACAAACAGGTGGTGTATAGCAAGTGTTCAAAAAATGTTAACTGTTGTTACTGCTCTTAGGGCTTAGGTCTGAGTGCCTCCTGCCAGGTGGTCTGACTGTAGGACCCAGACTTTGATAGCACAGCCCCTCCCCACTCTTGTCCACTAGAGCAGGACTAGTTGCTCTCTTACCTAGGGCTGCTACCTCCTGGGACCCAGTCAGAGGACACAGGATCTTGCTGCTGTTGGCTCAAGTACTTTATCTTCCTAGGGAGTCAAATCAAATAAAGCTGTTGACCAATACTAAGTTACCTTGGGATTCGCAATGCAATTTAAGTCAGCATACACTGTACTTGAGATCTGTATACTGTGTTTTTTGTTTGTTTGTTTGTTTGTTTCTGTAAGGGAAGAGAAACTATCTGCAAAGGAAGATTCTCAAACACAGATTGAAACCCTCTGAGATATCGACCCCCTAGGTTAGAAAATCACAGATAAAACTGTATGAAACCTCCAGCTTCTGTAACATGATAAAATAAACACATTTTACTCCAAAAGCCAGAATCATGCTTACTGAAGAAATCTGGATTATTCTCATTAATTAGGTGTGTTACAAGGATGGCCCCTATGACTCTTTTTATTTAATTTTCCTTTGGAAGTACTGGCCTATGTAATTAAAGAAGAGAAAAGAAATGAGATATAAAAACTAGAAGAGTTAAAATATTTATGATATGATAGCCTACATGAAAAATCCAAGGATATCAACTGAAAAATTAATACAAATAAGATATTTTAGGCAAATGGGTAGAAATGAGTATTTTTTAAAAACTGCCTGTTTGACAATATAAGAGAATAGATTGTATTGTTTGCAACAGCAACAACACAGTAAACCAAGCGCAACAAATGTGCTAGATCTAGGTACCTGCATTAATCTGTTTTCACGCTGCTATAAAGATAATACCAGAGACTGGTAATTTATAAAGGAAAGAGGTTTAATTGACTCACAGCTCCTCATGGCTGGGGAGGCCTCAGGAAACTTACATTCATGGCAGAAGGGGAGGGGAAGCAGGCAACTTCTTCACAAGGTGAAGAGAGAATGAGTGTGAAGGAGGAACATTTACATAACCATCAGACCTCGTGAAAAGTCACTATTACGAGAACAGCATGGGGGAAACTGCCCCCATGATCCAATCACCTCCCACCAGGTCCCTCCCTGGACATGTGGGGATTATGGGGATTACCATTCAAGATGAGATTTGGATGGGGACACAGAGCCACACCATATCAGTACCCAAAACTAAAATGCCACCAAAGGAAGTCTGAATAAATGGGAAGGCATATTCTATTTTTGGGTGGAAAGACTCACTATTATAAAGATGTCAGCTCTCCATAAATTAATCCATAAATTTAACACAGATCTAATAAAAATACCAACAGAGTACACAACCTGAATATAAATTCATATGGAAATTTTTGCATCAGGGATAACCATGTTGCTTCAGTAGCATCCCCAGAATGAAAAACAACCAACCAAAACAAAACAAAAAGAATAGCCACGAGAACATTTTGAAAAGTAAGGTTAACGAGAGGAGAAGCGCTATACCACATATTAAAACAATAGTTAAAATAGTAAAATCCAGAGAATACTAGCACACACATAAGCATTTTGATCAAGAGAACATAATAGGCTGGGGGTGGTGGTTCATGCCTATAATCCCAGCACCGTGGGAGGCCGAGTTGGGCAGATAACCTGAGGCCAGGAGTTCAAGACCAGCCTGGACAACATGGTGAAACCCTGTCCCTACTAAAAATACAAAAATTAGCCTGGCATGGTGGTGTGCACCTGTAATCCCAGCTACTCAGAAGGCTGAGGCAGGATAATCACTTGAACCTGGGAGGTGGAGGTTACAGTGAGCTGAGATCACACCACTGCCCCTCCACCCTGCGTGATAGACTGAGACTCCATTTCAAAAATAAATAAATAAAAAATAACATAATAGTCCAGAAATAGACTTCAGGCATTAAAAAGTTTAGTAAATGATAAAGATGGCGTTGTCTGTCAGTAGGGAAAAATGGATGATACAGTAAGTAGCAATGAGACAATTGTGTAGTCACTTGGAGAAAAATAATGTGGTATCTCTTTTCAGTTCTTTTTTTGTTTTTTGAGACAGAGTCTCGCTCTGTCACCCAGGCTGGAGTGTAGTGGTGCGATCTCCACTCACTGCAAGCTCCGCCTCCCGGGTTCATGCCATTCTCCTGCCTCAGCCTCCCACGTAGCTGGGACTACAGGTTCCTGCCACCGCGCCTAGCTAATTTTTGTGTTTTTAGTACAGACGGGATTTCACCGTGTTAGCCAGGGTGGTCTTGATCTCCTGACCTCGTGATCTGCCCGTCTCAGCCTCCCAAAGTGCTGAGATTACAGGCGTGAGCCACCGCACCCGGCCCTCTTTTCAGTTCTTACACTAAAATAAATCCATATGAAACAATTATGTTTAAGTAAATGTAAAAGGCCAGGCTTGGTGGCTCATGCCTGTAACCCCAGCACTTTGGGAGGCCGAGGCAGGCAGATCACTCAAGGTCAGGAGTTTGAGACCAGCCTGGCCAACATAGTGAAACCCCGTCTCTACTAAACATACAAAAAATTAACCAGGTGGGTATCTGTAATCCCAGCTACTTGGGAGGCTGAGGCAGGAGGATGGCTTGAACTTGGGAGACAGAGGTTTCAGTGAGCTGAGATTGTATAACTGCACTCCAGCCTGGATGACAGAGTGAGGCTCCATTTCCAAATAAATAAATATAAAAGAGTAAAACCACAAATTTATAATATCGCTGTAGAGAAAGTATTTTCCAGAATGGCACACATTTTCTCTTAGCTTAAAAAAAAGACAAATTCTGTCAACATAAAAATCTATAACTTCTACAGAGCAAAAAACATAAACAAAGACAAATGGCAAAGTAGGGAAAATATTTGCAACCCATATCATAGTCAGAGGGGCTAATTTGCTTAATATGTAAAAAATCTCTACAAATCAATATGAAAAATAACAAATTCAATAAGAAAATGGGATGGTTAATGGAAAGATAAATGTCTCTTAAACATGAAAAAATACTCAGCCTCACTCACAAGACAATTGAAACTACATTTAGTATAATTTTTCACCCACAGATTGGCAAAAAATCTAGATGTTGGACACTTAGCCTTGGCATGGTTGTAGGGTAATACGCACTCTTGTGTTGCTGTTAGAACTGTAATTCATTAAGACTTGTCAGAATTACAAATGCGTAGAGTTTCTGATCCAGTGTACTATCACATATGCAAAATAAATTACATATAAAATTATCAGCCATGTGTGGTGGCTCACGTCTGTAATCCTAGCACTTAGGGAGGCCAAGGTGGTAGGATTGCTTGAGCCCAGGAGTTCAAGACCAGCCTGAGCAAAGTGGCGAGACCTCGCCTCTACAAAAAAAAATGAAAATTAAAAAATTAGCTGGGTGCTGTAGTCGCAGCCACTTGGGAGGCTGAGGTGGGAGAATCTCTTGAGCCCAGGAGTTCAAGGCAGCAGTGAGCTATGATCACGCCACTGCACTCCAGCATGGGACAAAGAGAGACCACCTCTCTTAAAAAGAAAAAAAAAAAGAAAACAGTTATCAACTGGAGCATTGTTCATACCAGCAAGTTTAGCAAAAACCAGCTCACACATCTCTCACTAGAGGACTAATTAAATAAATCATTGCACATGCGTACAATAGAATATCATATAACCAGGCTGAAGAGCTGTCACAAAAATCTTTATAGGCCATGATTGAACTTTATCCTAAAAAGAATGAAGAGCCATTAATGAATTTTTAAGCAGAAGTGTGGAATCAGACCTGCATCTTAGATGTCTCTGGCTTAGTATGGAGCATAGATTGAAAGAGTAAAACAGAAGCCAGGGAGATTAGTTGGTGGCCCGATTTAGGGTAGTCACTGAGGGGAAGACACAAAAGATGTAGACGATGACAGGGCTTGGTGAGAGATTGCATGAATGGGTGCAGGAGCTCAGGCACCTGTGATGCCCGGTTCAGGCTTTGGCAGTGGATGAGGCTGGCATATACACAATGAGACCAGAGGCACAAGTGGAGCCACAGGGGTTGGGGGTGAGAAGGAAACGTGATGAGTTTCATTTGCATTGATCAAGTTGGAAGGGCCAGTGGGCAGCCAGTTGGAATGTGCAGTTGAGCATTTGCGTATACAGCTCTATGACTCAGAGGAGAGATTGGAATTGGGGATGGATTTGGGAATCTTCATTGTACAGCTGATATTTCAGGCAACAGGGCAATCTGAAGTCATCTTGGGATGTCCTATGGCATGAGAGGAGAGTCCAGGCACTGGAGCAGCCCCTAGGGAACACAGGCAGAAGAGAATGAAAATCTGCAGGAGCTGGAGGAGTGTGGGGAACGTGGGTGGGAAACCAAGAATAGCATCATATCGCAGACCTTAAGGAAGAGTGTGCTTGGGTTTTACTGGTGTCTGTCTCTCCCTTGATTTAAAATCCTCCACATAAACTGGGTTTTATTTTTCTTTGTTTTCTCCCCATCTGTCTTATCCCACCTTCAATGGAGCACGAAGTTTTGTGTATAATAACTATGTCTGTGGACAAGCAAGGGCATGAGTGAGTGACTACAGTTGTAACTGGTTCTTTACATGACTGTCGCGCACACCTCCACAACTGCTCCTCTCCTTGTTCTCCCTGTCTCCATTCTCTAAATTCTCCACGCTGCCATCAGTGGCTCTCCACTGCCTACAGAGGAGCGTCCTCTGGTTGGCCTTCAAGCCCATCCACATCCAGTCCCAGCTGGTCTTATCTCCTACAACACATGGTGTGGAACTACAGCCACACTGGCTGCTTGCTGCCACATGAACATGCTCTGTGCTTACAGTGTCGTCTTCCCTTGGATTTCCTGCCCCCCTGCCCCCTGCCATAGTTCCACCCATCCTTCCACATTTCATGGAGATCCCACTTAGCCCCAAAGGCCTCCCCAGACCTTCACTGCCGTGGATGTCTTCCCCGTTCTCCGTTGCACTTTGTCTTGCGTTCACACACTAGCTCCCTACCGATTACTACTCTTTCTCCACACTGGAGTGTGAGGGGAGTCTGTCCCAATGTCGCCATTCCCCCATGGCTTGCCTCTCCACCTTTTAAGTCTCTACTCAAGCATCACCCCGCGAGGCTTGCCATGACCCCTCTGTTTTCAGTGCCAACTCCAGCACTTGGCACAGTACAATTGCTGAAGGAGTGGTGGGTGGATTGTGAGTCCTTGAGAGTTCAGGACAATACTTGAATGTATTTCTGTAACTGTGCCAGTGCTTTGCATCCAGTCAGCACCCTGTGTTTGCAGTAGGCTCCTGGGAAATGAGTTTTACTCACTTCCGTGCCCCTGCTGCCTAATACAGATCATGGCAGCACAGTAGGTGCTCAATAAATGTTTAAGGAATCAATAAATGAAAACTTACTAATTTAATTGCCCCCAGGAGCCTCCAGAGAGGCCACTGGCTGTGCAAACTCACTGGTTTGTGTGTGCTTCCTGCCAGCGCTGACAGGCTGCCTTATGGACCGGTGACAAGCTGTGTCCTGTAAACCTGGCTGTGCTGAGGGATGGTGACATGCAGCTCACAGAAGGCACTAGGGCTGTCATGGTGGCTAAGCATTTAATACAACGATTGTGGCGCTCCAGGCAGAAACACAGCCCGGAAGAAGCCTCAGAGGCAGGCAAGGAGGAGTGGGAGCACTTACTCCTTAGGGAAAGCTTGACTTGGTTTCTGTTGTGTTCATGGCCCTTCGAGGATCTGGGTAGAGGGGAAGCTACACCTGTGAGAGCAACTGGGCATCCTTCTTAAAGAGTTTCAGGTCTAGTGGGGTTGAGGACAGGCTCACCAATAATCCCAGAACAAAGGCAAGATGGACCAATGCTGGAAGAGATAGTCGGGCGAGGTGGCGGGCGCCTGTAGTCCCAGCTACTCGGGAGGCTGAGGCAGGAGAATGGCGTGAACCTGGAGGCGGAGCTTGCAGTGAGCCAAGATCGTACTGCTGCACTCCTGCCTGGGTTATAGCGAGACTCTGTCTCAAAAAAAAAAAAAAAAAAAAAGATGGACCAATGCTGGAAGAGATCCACACACAAAGGCAGGAGAGCCCCCAGGAGAAGGGGAGGCTTAGGGAGGATTAGTGGAAGCTTCATGGTGGAAGGGCCATCTGAGCTCATTGACTAAGCTTTTTTTTTTTTTCTTTTGAGACGGAGTCTCACTCTTGTCTCTCTGGCTGGAGTGCAATGATGTGATCTCAGCTCACTTGAATCTCCGCTTCCCAAGTTCAAGCGATTCTCCTGTCTCAGCCTCCCGAGCATCTGGGATTACAGGTGCCTGCCACTATGCCCGACTAATTTTTGTGTTTTTTTAGTAGAGACAGAGTTTCACCATGTTGACCAGGCTGGTCTCAAACTCGACCTCAGGTGATCCACCCACTGCGGCCTCCTAAAGTGCTAGGATTATAGGCATGAGCCACCACGTCTGGCCTTCATGACTAGGCTTTCTGAATAGGATAGAAATTGAAACAGCTTCCAGCTGGTCTCCCTGCTCCCTGCTCCCAGTCTGTGCTCATGGTTGCAGCCAGAGGATGCTCTTGAATTGAAGGACAGATGATGTCACTTCTCTGCTCAGAATTCTGCAATGGCTCCCATTGCATTCCAGGTGAACAGAGGTCCTTACGGTGGCCTACAAGGCCTTGTGTGATCTGCCTCCCAGTGGCCACTGCAGTGTGACTCCTCCCACCCTCCCACTCACCCACATCAGCTACCCCGGGCACCTTGCTGTCCCCTGAGTGTGCCAGGCAGGCTCTCACCTCAGCCTCCTCTCCCTGCCCAGCACCCCCTTCCCCCAGCTCACCTCCTCACCTGCTTCAGGTCTTCACTCTAACATCCTGCCGTGCCCTCTCTACTTTAAATGGTAACACCCACTCCTCTGCATTCTGCTGCCTTATCCCCCTTGAAATTTGTGTTTCTCCGTGGCACCTTTTATGCTCTGACATAACTGTGCATTTTACTAATTTATTTTTGTTTCTTGTCTTTTCCCCCCATAGAATACAGGCTTTGTGAAAGCACGTTTTTGTTTGTTTGTTTGTTTGTTTGTTTGTTTTTTGAGATGGAGTCTCGCTCAGTCGCCCAGGCTGGAGTGCGGTGGCATGATCTTGGCTCACGCAACCTCCGCTGCCTGGGTTCATGTCATTCTCCTGCCTCAGCCTACTGATTAGCTGGGACTACAGGCACCTGCCATCACGCCTGGCTAATTTTTTGCATTTTTAGTGGAGATGGGGTTTCACCATGTTAGCCAGGATGGTCTTGATTTCCTGATCTCATGATCCGCCCACCTCGGCCTCCCAAAGTGCTGGGATTACAGACTTGAGCCACCGCGCCCGGCCATGAAAGCACTTTTTAAAAATTTGTTTTACTCACTACAGTATCCCTAACACCTAGAACATTGCCTCATGTTAGGTGTCCAATAGGTACTTGTTGAATGAATGAATGAAAGTAAATGAATCAATGGGGCCATGCTAAATGCTTGAGGAAGTCCATGGGAAGGGCCTCCTGGCAGAGCTCCTAAAAACGACTGCCCAAAGGGTCATTTGCAGGGATAGATCTCTGCCATACAGAGCAGAGGACCTGCTGGAGGTAGGCGGTCAAGTATGGAGGAAGGGGCCCCAGGCCAAGGGAGAGCAGACTCCACCACCATGAGTCCTCCGCAGGATCCCCGTGTCCACAGCATGGGTCAGGAATGCCTCAAGTCTTCTGCTCCCTCTGCCGCACTTGCTGTCCACGTTCCACCTGCACCTTCTCAGGAACCCCACCAGCTTCCCTCGTGTCCCTCTTTATGCAGTTCCCTCCCTTCTAATTCCCATCCCCTCTCCAGGCCAGCTGAGGCCCTTAGACAAGCACTTTGCTGCCTCCTTGTGGCTTCTGCAGGAAAGGTTCCTCCTCTCTTCCAGAGAATGAGGACACGGGGCACCTAACAGACAGCCTGGGGGTGATGAGAGAGGAAACCTGAATCTTCTTGACCAGTGGCGGCCTGAATCATTGGCAGCTGCCTGCTCACAGCACTGCTGCCTGTGGCAGTGAACATCTCTGTGGCAGCACCCTGACTGGTGCACCAGCTGGACTCAGGCTTTGGTCGTTCCAGGCTGCTCAGCTCCCGGGAAAGAATGTGCGGCAGCAGTCAGACCCCAGGGCCTGCCTCAAGGGTCACTGAGGTCGGTGACTAGTGTATCCAGCCTCCACCTGCTCAGCTTCCTCCCAGCTCAGAGGCAATAAATAGTGTTTGAGGGGCTGATGAAGTCACTAACCAGCGGAGGGCCTCCCCAGGGTGTGCAGAGAGCAGGGCCGGAGTGTGACAAAAGAGTCAGGGCCAGGGTATGGAGGACTGGGATATTACATCCCAGCCAATTGTTTTTTGCAGATAACAGATACCTGCCTAAGCTAATTACCCCCAAATGGAGGAATATTTTAGAAGGCTCCTGGGTTATCTTGTGGACCCATAACTCACAAGACTGCCTGAGAAGACTGCTTTATTTCTTACTCTACTGGGTAACTTTTTCTTTCTGGCTGCTTTCAAGTTCTTCTCTCATCTTTGGTTTCAGGTTTGACTATGATATGCTGAAGTATGTTTTTCTTTGTATTTATCCTGCTTCGGTTCTCTGAGCTCCTTGGATCTGTGGCTTCTTGTCTTTAATTTTGGAAATTCTCGGTGATTATCTCTTCAAATAGCTCTTTAAATATTTCTTCTCCCTTTTCCTTCTGGGACTTTGATCACATGTGTGTGAAACCATTGGTATTATCCCACACATCTTGGATGTTTGGTTTGGGGTTTGCTGGTTTGTTTTTACTCTGTCTGTGTTATAGTTGGCTAATTTCTATTGATCTTGCCTCAAATTCACAAATTTTTTTTTTGCCTTTCTTTTGTCTAGTTGGCTGATAAACCTGCCAAAGGATTTCTATATCTCTGACGTTAAGAATTTCTTTTTTTTTTTTGAGATGGAGTCTCACTGTGTCACCAGGCTGGAGTGCAGTGGCACAATCTCGGCTTACTGCAACCTCCACCTCCCAGGTTCAAGCAATTTTCCTACCTCAGCCTCCCAAGTAGCTGGGACTACAGGCATGCACCACCATACCCAGCTAAATTTTGTGTTTTTAGTAGAGACGGGGTTTCACCATGTTGGCCAGGATGGTCTCGATCTCTTGACCTCGTGATCCGCCCGCCTCAGCCTCCCAAAAGTGTTGGGATTACAGGCATGAGCCACCGCACCCAGCGGTTTAATTTCTGGTATCTTCAAGTTTCCATTTCTTTTGTACAATTTTCTACTCTCTACTCAAATTCCGCATCTGTTCCTGCATGTTGCCCACCTGTTAGAGGCAGATCTTGTAACATGTTAGATGTAGCTACCTTCAAAGTCCTGCCTTCAAAGTCCTCACTTGATAGTTACAGCATCCCAGCCATGCACATCTTCTTTTCTTGAGAAGATGACTCCTCTGATCACAGAGTCATATTCATCTGTTTTCTGACTTTTCAGACCATGCATGGCTTTCCCCTCCCTGGCTCTATGGCTGGGTTGTTTTTGAAGGGTTTTTCTCGCTTCCACTGTATGCCTCTTTGCAGTTAGTCAAGGCTACAGTAGACTCTTCTCCCATGTCCCCTTCCACATTTGTTTTGGTTCCTCATCTGAGGCTGTGGGCCATGCAAGCAGAGCTACGGCCAGTCCTCAAATATGGCTTGAAGCAATGCTCAGAGAAATACTCCTTCCCATGCCTTGTCTTCCCTGAATTTTTTTGGAGTAGAAGCAATACATTGACCAGAAATGTCAACTTTGCTCTGAAAAAAAAAAAATGAGGCTCCTGTATAGTAGCAACGAACCTGATCACTAGAAAAATACCACACACACACACACACACACACGTATATACACATCTACACATATATACACATGCATACACATACATGTATACACACATACACACATTTATACACTTATATATTTATACATGCACACACGCACCTATACACACATACACATATATACATACACACCCATACACATGCACACACATATACACATGTGCAAATACATACATAAATACACCCACACATACATAAATACATACACACATACATACACAAACATGTATACATACATATATACACAAAGATACACACACATATATATTTGTCTTCCAACCCTCTTGGCTTCACAGCTTGACCCGTGCAGGCTTTCTTTGCCTTTAAGAAGATGAAATTGTTACCAAAGCAGGAGAAGAATGTCAGACACTCTGCGTGCTCGCCAGAGAGCTCGCTAGAGGACATGCAGAAGGTCAAAGTCCTCCATGACCACAGCAAGTTCAGCCACCAGGCCCCTTAAGCACAGTGCCAAGAGCCTGTGAAAACATGAAACCTTTGAAAATATTATGGGTGCCAAAATGTAAAAACAAAGAATGTATGAATATGTATGAAATCTTTATAAAACATAATATTTTCAGTTTCATTCACTGTCAAATTTAATATTCGAAATAGTCTCATTACATTTATAAAACTTGTTCGATTTCTTCTCTGTGCATGCTGATTGCTGAGATGTCACTCACAGCTAAGTACACATTAAATAACTTATTCATAGCAAGTTAATTTCTAAAGCAAGGTTATCAAAATGCTTTCCAATTATTTAGAGCAATACATTTAGTGTGAGGGCATTTTAAGATGTTAAGTATCATTGGGGTGAGGCCTCCAGAAAAGAAAGCGCCTGGGACCCGAGAGGCTGGAAACAGCCCAGGGCTGGCCCAGCTGTGCTGTGCATGTGACCTGCATCATACCACTCCCCTTCCTCCCACACCAGGCATCCTCGCGATATCTTAAGCTGTGATTCAGAAAACAAATCCTACTCCTGGCATCATCCACAGAACCGGCTGTTCACATCCCACATCCTGCTCAGCTTTCCGGAGTCTCAGTCTTAGGCTGGAAGCAAGGATGGGCGCCATTCCTGAGGAAGAGAACCGCTGGACATGGGTTCTCTGAGGATAGGGTAATTTCCTATTTGTATGTGTGGTCCCTAGGCCAAGGGTGCTGGTGAGTGGAGAAGGATGGGGCGGGGGAGACTGAGTGGGGACCAGGCAGGTAGCTGTGTGTCAGGTGGAGGGTGCGTAGGTGCTCATGAGCTGATTGAACTAACCGAATTAGTGTCTCAACTGAACTGACAGACGCTTGCCAGAGATGGCCTCCTTAGCCCACACCATCTATATTTGAACCTCATGTCTCCATTTCTTCCACCTTTGTCCTCACTCAGAGACATGCTCACCTTTGCCTCCCACCTTATGACACCTGGCTCTGGTCTGTATTTGGTATCTCCTTTTGTTCTCACCTTCTGAGCTTTCATGCAAATCACTGGCATGTCAGTGATGTATCTGTCCATATTTTGATTAAATGAAGAGTTGCTGACACCTACTAAGTGCCAAGTGCCACTCACAGCTATCTCGGCATGTTTGCTCCCAAAGTACACAGACAACACTCAAAGGGTTCTAAAACTGAGTTGAGGAGGTGTGGGTTTCAGCAATGAGACAGAATTTTAAAATAAACCAACCTCTATTTTGTTAAAAACATAGAGTTTGGGGACTGCAGGAGGGAAACAGTGTTTCTCAAAGTTCTAGGAGAACTCAGCAACACCCAGAGGGTTTCTTTAAAAGCACCAACTGGGAACCTGCATTTCAACCAAGTTCTCTGTGGGTTTCCGTCCCTCGGAAGGTTGAGAATCACCAGCTAAGGGATGCAGTGGAGACTGGGGCTGTCTTGATCCTTCTGGCTTATTTGGGTTCCAGGGAGTGACTCGCTTGACTTTTTTTGAACAAGCTAAGCGGATTCATTTGTAGGTTCCTGGCATTCCTTCCTTTGGTTCGCTGAGGCACTGCAAGAGTTAATAGAGTTACAGGTTGGGGAGCAACTGAGACAAGGCCCAGGCTATGTGAGTGCCATCCAGCACCTGAGCACTTCCCAGAGCCAAGTCCAGAGCTGGGTCCAGACTCAGCCTGGACACAGAACTGCTCAACACAAAGTCATGATCCGCCCACCTCGGCCTCCCAAAGTGCTGGGATTACAGGCGTGAGCCACCATGCCCGACCTGTACCAGTGTGTTTTTAGCTGTGCAGGAACAGACCCTGAGCAAGGGGAGGGCAGAGCACTCAAGAGTCAAGGCTAAGATTCTCCTGCTACAGAAAGCATTTGGGGTCTGCAGACACACACAGCTCTCCCACCTGTCAGACAGAGAACCCCGGGGACATGCTTGTAAGACAAAGCTGAAAAAAATCTCAGAGAAGGGGGGCTGCTGGGTTTTGAGGGATGCAGTCTTCTAGCATCTCAAACCATGGAGGGAAGATGAGCAACCCTCCCTCACATGCCGAGAGGACACCCCAGTGGGCCTGGAGACAAACAGGCTGTCAGTGCCAGGCAGACCAGGAGAATGGGGCATGAGGTTGGGCCTAGTTATGAACCCATATGGGGCTGTGAGCTGGACAGCATGGCCAGGGGAGCTGGCGAGGTCAGCAGGACCACAAAGAGGCGAGTGACCTGGCACTGCGCAGCAGGTGGATGTGAGGACTCATGGTGGGCCAGGAGCAGGCGGCTCAAGAAAAGGTGCACTTCAGGGAGTGGAGCAGTGTCCAGGAGGGCGCTCCCAAAGGAGGCAGCACAGCCACCACCCTGAGGTAGCAGCAGCCTGGGCAGGGACAGAGAACTTTTGTTAGAGACCAGCAGATCCTCATGCCAAAATAGTGGACCCCAAGACAATGCAGGGAGCCCCCACACTGAGACATCAGGAGCAGCCTGACACGCAGGGAGGTGGTGGCAGCCTGGGATGTGGGTAAAGAAGACAGCACAGCAGGATCTGCCTCTGTACCTGGTGGTGAGATCAACACAGTAAACAGGTACAGGGTTGAAAGCAGGGAGAAAATTGTCTTCATCTAAATTTGCTTAGAAAGGGGAAGCTGTCTTTGCTGGGAACAATATTTTGATAAGTGCCTTAAGCCTGAAACTGGGATCCCAGTGGAGGCCTGGGTGTGGGTGGAACAGCTCTGCTTGAGACATGAAGGAATTTTAGAATTGTACATGTTTTACCAGAGAGAGAGGCGGGGAAAGAGGGAAGAAAGGAGGCTGCTGCTTAGTGCTGTTCAACATGATTCCTGTTCCTCACTGTCCCTCTGTATTTTCAGCAAGTTACTGACGTCATGAGTGTATGGGCTCAAGTGGGGTGTGTACCTCTGATACTTATGTGCACATATCTCCATGTGTGGGAAGAACAAAGGGGCTGGCCTGAGACTCAGAAGCTGGGCAGAGCACAGGCAGGGAAGGGATGTGGAGAGGAGAGACCCCCACGATGGGGAGGGCTTTGGGTAAGTTTAACCGAATCTCTGCCAGGCCAGGCCCCAGTTGACTTATGGGTTACAGTGTTCTATCACAGTGTTGTTTTGGTTATTCTCCATTCTGTTTGCTGTATCTAAATCAACAACCAACAGCAACACACATGCACATCCCCCTTGGAAACCCTCCAGGAACTGGAAACCAGGTTTCTGCACTGGGTGGACTGGAATGCTGGGACTCTCAGGCCCATTTCAGAGCGCAGGTGCGGCCAGGGACTGGCCCTCTTTGACGCCGCTATGCCTCCCTATCTCACTGAGGTCTCTAGTTGGAGGATGGGGGCAGCACCAGCATCTTCTGGCTCTTGGCTCTGGTTAGGTCTAGACTGGAGGCATCAGGAGCCTCTCCCGATTGGGGATCTGTAACTGACGCAGGGCCAGGGTCACAGGAGGCAGATGGGATGGCTCATGTAGAGAGGGTCCTTAAAAGAGCCTTGAGCCTTCAGTAGTGACATCTACAAGCCCAGAGAGGCAAAGGAGAGCTAAGCCTTTTCTAACCAGAAAAGCCTCTTGTTGGCCCCTGGAGTCCTGCCTCTGTCCCCCCAGCCAGCTGTTCTTTCCAGGGACCGTTCTTGAAGGTAGTAAGGAAAGGAAGTGACAGATAGGCCCAGGCCCAAGGCTCAGGTTTCTCAGGCAGTCCAGGGACTCCCTCATCTATCCCTCCCTACACCTGGCTCCCCCGAGAACCACCCCCAGGGCTAGGGTGAGATGGGGCTCTTCAGAATTCATGTGCAGCTCAGGAGGCCAGTGTGAAGGAAAAGCCCCCTGGTGGCCTCTGAGACACTAAGGAAACCCTTCACTAGAATTGAAGTGCTGTTGGCACAGGGACTCTGCTTACATCCGCCTAGCAGAGGAACCAGGTTAGCCTCTCTCTGTCTGGTGTGGGATAGTAAATGAGGTCATTGTTAAAGCCTGGAGAAAGATTTATTGGGGAGAATCCACATTGACCATCAGCCTCGCACCTTACTGGGCCTTCAGGAAGTTCAGGCTTTTGTGGTAGGAGGACTACACGTCCAGTGTCAACAGCCGGGGAATATCTGGGTGTCCCCTCAGCTGGTCCCAGGGAAGGCTGGCAGGGGTCTTTTTTTCTATTGCGTAACTGGAGGAGACCACCTCGGTCTTCCAGACGGCCTCCATCTGCTTCCCTTGTTGGCTGGGAGTGGGGGGTTTGGAGAATGTGAAAAGCAACAAAGAGAGATTGAGATGCAAGAGACTCTCCAGAGCCACCAGGCCCAAGTGGGCTTTGTCTCCTTCCTTTCTCAAATCGAGTGTGTCACTGTCCTCCTCGTCTCCCCTCCAACACTGAGTCTGAATCTCACTTCCCTGGGGCTCCTCTGGCGGAGAAGCTGCTGAAAGAGGTTCCCAGGGTGGCCCTTGTCCTTTAAGGAACAGGCCCTGGGCAGAAGCCCTGATCTAGGCCATGCAAGGGTAGGTGTGGACCAGGGTCCTTTTAGCTGCCCAGAGGTTCACAGTGTCTCCAGAGCCTGCAGGTCACATGGTAGGGAGGTTCAGGTTTGTTTACAGGACAGACCAATGGCAGATGCCAAATCGATGCTCAGGGTAGAAAAGTTGTAAGTTTTCAGGTGTGGTCCTCAGAGTCTTTCTGTTGCACAGTTTGAAATGCACTGGTCAGGCTAGCCCCTGAAGCCCACACACTATGACACACACCCCACCTCTGGGTCCGTGGCCAGCACTGGGGAGGGCAGCTGAGAAGACAGGCACTTTGCAACTTGTAGGGTGATCTTGGCCTGTTGGTGCCCTCACTTCACAGCCCACCTCCCCAGGCTGGTCACTCCTGCTGCCTGCCTCTTCACCCATACAGCTGCTGCCCCCTCAGCTTCCCAGCACCTACCGGGCCATCTGCAGGGGCGCACATTCCCGGTGCCTGGACTGAAAGGGCTGCTTACAGGTGGGGCCACTGGGGTGGATGTGCCGGGGTGAGGCTGCAGGCAACTTGCATTTCTTCGGCTTTGGTGAGGTGACCTCAGGGATGTTCAGGTGAACGTTCCACTCCAGCAGGAGCTAGAGGAACCAGCAGAGAGGCATCAGGGAAACAGGAAGTTATCTCCTCCCTAGGTTGGGAGGAGGCTTTGCCTGCCTGTCTGTGCCCCTGCTGGACTCAGGGCTGAGTGGAGAGGGTAAGGTAGAGGGAATCCCTTCAGTTAGAAACCCTGGGACCACAAGGTATCAGACCTTTGCTGGAAACTCCTTGAATTCTTTTTTGCTGTGTCAGTTCCTGTTTCTCCTTTGTTGTGAGGAAGCTGGATAATGGGCAAAACAGCAAGGAAGAAAATAAAACCAGAGCAGCTGGAACTAGAGCAGCTCCAGGCAGGGTTCACAGCAGGGGGCCAGGTTGTGCCTGGACTGCACTGGGTATCTTTTTGTCCAGCCCCAGCCCTGGCACAGGTTGAGAAGCTGGGGGAACCTTCACAGCCACTCAAAGAATTGTCATGTCCCTTTCCTTCTCAATCCCAAAACAAACAGCAAGTCAAGATGCCTCTAGGAGATTATCTGGACTTGTATAAGGTGATACGAAACCTCCATGGCCAAGGCTCTTCTAGCTGCTTGATGCCAGCCCTCATACCAATGCCTCAGCATGCTGCCTCCCCTAGACTCAGGCCACTGCTGCTCAAGACTCGGGGGCAGGTGGTACCTCCTGACCCAACCCTGGGGCAGGTCCCAGCTGGCTCTGACTCACAACTGTGGGATCCTCCAGTCCCTCCAAGCTGCCCCTAGGGACCACGTCGGCACTTGCTGCTTTTCTGCCCCTGGCAGCCTGAACCTCAGGTCTAGAGCTGAGGGCTGCTCATCCCAAAGCCAGTGTTGCAAATGAAGGAGTCTGGCAGGGAAAGATCCCATACTCATGGGTGGTGCAGAGAGCTATTCCTGCCATATGAAAGATGAATATGGATATAAACTCAATACTTGTATAATGGGGACAAAATTATTAATAGTCCCAAAGGGTATGAATTTTAATTTGCTGGGTTAGTTCCTGTTTTACATCTGTTGTAGAGAATCTAGAAACAGGCAAAACATCAGTGAAAAAAAATTAAAAGAAGACAAAAGAGTTAAATCTATATCTGTACCTATATCTATGTATCTATAATAAAGAGTCAAGGCCGGGCACGGTGGCTTACCCCTATAATCCCAGCACTTTGGGAAGCCAAGTCAGGCAGATCACAAGGTCAAGAGATTCAGACCATCCTGGCCAACATGGTGAAACCCTCTACTAAAAATACAAAAAAATTAGCAGGGCGTGGTGGTGAGCGCCTGTAGTCCCAGCTACTCGGGAGGCTGAGGCAGGAAAATTGCTTGAACCCGGGAAACGGAGGTTGCAGTGAGCCAAGATCACGCCACTGCACTCCAGCCTGGCAGCAGAGCGAGACTCTGTCTCAAAAAAAAAAAAAAAAAAAAGAAGTCAAAAGAGGAGAATATAGGAGTCTTTTATTCCATTATTCCCAAGTTTTAGCTATTATCTCTTTGGCCTTTTTTTTTTTTTTTTAATTCTATATTATTTTGCATTTATTTTAAATATCAGAAGTTTCAAGGATTCCAATACAAGTTTTCCTTTTTTTAGTAATTCAGTATATAGACAATTATTGGTATACACATGGTTCCATTATCCCTCAGTGGTGTATGGCCCATAGATTAGTAATCATTTATCTAGACAAAAAGAAAAGGAAGTTTGGGTGTCAGAGACAGTGTGTTGGAATTTAAAGAGGTTTTCTGGATGTGAGAGAATGGGAGAGGAGAGGAAAAAATAAAAGAAAATTTCATTATTGTGAATTATAAGCTGGACCCACTTTAGTGATTATGAGTGACCCAATTAAAGATTGGGGTTGGCCGGGCGC
Source organism: Mandrillus leucophaeus (assembly GCF_000951045.1). Lineage (NCBI taxonomy): Eukaryota > Metazoa > Chordata > Mammalia > Primates > Cercopithecidae > Mandrillus > Mandrillus leucophaeus. The sequence continues at coordinate 4,085,998 of NW_012100098.1, read as the reverse complement.
GGTGGCTCACGCCTGTAATCCTAGCACTTTGGGAGGCCGAGGCAGGTGGATCACAAGGTCAGGAGATCGAAACCATCCTGGCTAACCTGGTGAAACCCCGTCTCTACTAAAAATACAAAAAAATTAGCAGGGCGTGGTGGTGAGCGCCTGTAGTCCCAGCTACTCGGGAGGCTGAGGCAGGAGAATGGCGTGAATCCGGGAGGTGGAGCTTGCAGTGAGCCAAGATCAGACCACTGCACTCCAGCCTGGGCGATAGAGCAAGACTCTGTCTCAAAAAAAAAAAAAAGATTGGGGTTACTTTTTTATTATTTTTGGTGGGTGAGTGAGCATTATATCTCTGAATGGGATACAATGGATACAATGGCATAACGAGATCACATAACATCTTGGGATTTATTTGGGTTGTACTTGATGTATGAATGTTAAAACCAGGTCTACACATTTTAGATGGTTACTTTATTGAGTTCTGCCAATGTAAAGTGGGGTGGTGGGGAGGGGGTGAAAGAGTAAGGTTTCTCCTAGTGTTAGTTTTCAGAGGAAAAACGTGAGGTCTCAGCAAGGACATGGAAAAGATGAGGATAGGCTCCAAGTGTAGAGATTAAGAGAGTGAGTTGGCCTAAACCAATGGTTTAGGTTCTGTTGGCCTAAACCAGTGGTTCCTAACCCATAGGGCATGGTCCCCTGAGGGGCAATGGATTTTTTGCCAGGAGCCCAAGAGTGTAAGTACATACTCAAAATTGTACAAAAATTGAATAAATAAAAAGTAAAACTAAGTATACAGGAATTCTTGGAACTTTTAACATTTAAAATGGGTCTTAATAGTATGGGATTTTATTTGAGGAGATAAACTAGTGATAAAGGAATAACAAGGACTAGTTTACTATTCTCCTGTAAACAACTAGTAGGCCAAACAAAATATATGAAAAAATGATATATACCCATTCAGACAACAGGCATTGCAGGTCAATGATCCCCAAAAGGAATGAAACAAATGAGACAATGTCCAGGCCCCAGCACAGGGCAGGGAACCCAAACAGAGGCCAGCAGCCTTGCTGAGATGAGGAGACAGCGTTTGGGGATCAGGGAAGCCAAGGTGACTAGAATTTGAAAACTAGAGTACTAGAGAGGAGGAAACCACACGGCAAGAAATCTCCAAAGCTCTGTAGAGGCGTCCCATTAAGTCTCTGTGCACGCCTGCGAGGAAACTACCAAGGCTAGGGGAAGAATCACTGGGCAAGAACAGACAAAACCATCCTCAGAGTTCATATATCCCTGGGAAGTGTTTGTGTTCACATCTGTAAAATACTGAAAGAAAAAACTGCCCAACTGGAATTCTACATCCAGCAAAAACATCTTTCAAAACTGAAAACTGAATAAACCTTTTCAGACACCAAAGCTGAGAGGATTCATCACCAGCAGATGAGCAGTGTGAGAAATGTTAAAGGAATCCTTGAGGCAGAAGGAAAATGATACTCAAAATACATTTGGATCTACACAAAAGAGTAAAGAGCACTGGAAATGGTAAGTGTGGGGGTAAATAGATTATTCTTTTCCCTTTGCTTAAGGGAAAAGTAATAACAATGTACTGTTGTCCCTTGCTATCCATGGGGTATTGGCTCCAGGACTCCTCACAGGCACCAAAATCTGTGGATGCTCACATACTTATATAAAATGGTGCAGTGTTTGCATTTCACCCACCCACATCCTCCTGTATATATTAAATTATCTCCAGATTACTTATAATACCTAATACAATATAAATGCTATCTTCAGACTGTTTAGGGAATAACAAGAAAAAAAAGTCTGTTCGTGTTCAGCACAGACACATCCATCCATTTTTTTCTCCAAATCTTTTTCATCTGTGGTTGGTTGAATCCACAGATGCAGAACCCATAGATACAGAGGGCCAACTATATTAGGGAATTTATAAGTTACATAGGGGCAAAATGTATGACAACAGTAGGACAAAGGCCAGGAGGGAAGAAATAGATGTATACTGTTGTAAGGTTCTTACACATGAAATAATATTATTTGAAAGTAAATTATGATAAGTTAAAGATTCATATTGTAAACCCTAGAGCACAGTGGCTCACGCCTGTAATCCCAGCACTTTGGGAGGCCGAGGTGGGCAGATCACATGGTCAGGAGTTCAAGGCCAGCCTGACCAACATGGTGAAATCCAGTCTCTACTAATAATACAAAAATTAGCCAGGTGTGGTGGTGCGCACCTGTAATTTCCGATACTCAGGAGGCTGAGGCAGGAGAATCGCTTGAACCTGGGAGGCGGAGGTTGCAGTGAGCTGAGATCATGCCACTGCATTCTAGCCTGGGCAACAGAGTGAGACTCTGTTTCAAAAAAATAATAATAAAAAAACAAAATAACAAGACAGGCTGGGCATGGTGGCTCACGCCTATAATCCCAGCACCTTAGGAGGCTGAGGTGGGTGGATCACATGAGGCCAGGAGTTCGAGACCAACCTGGCCAACATGGCAAAACCCTGTGTCTACTAAAAATACAAAAAAAATTAGCCGGGCACTGTGGCAGGCACCTGTAATTCCAGCTACTCAGGAGACTGAGGCATGAGAATCGCTTGAATCCAGGAGGCAGAGTTACGGTGAGCCGAGATCACACCACTGCACTCCAGCCTGGGAGAGAGAGTGAGACTCTGTCTCAAAAAATAAAAATAAAAAATAACAAAAATAACAAAACAAAGAGGTATGGCTAATATGTAATATGTCAGGAGTGGAGATAAGATGAATTTACTTGAAAAGCTCAATTACTCCACAAGAAGGCAGGAAAAGAGGGGAAAAAAACCAAAGGACAGATGAGACAAATAGAAATGAAGAGCAAATTATATATTTAAACCCAACTGTGTTGATAATCACATCAAATATAAATAGCCTAAAACCACCAAATAAAAGGCAAAGATTGACAGATTGCATAAAAAAGCAAGACCCAACTATAAAATATCAATTAAAAACCCAATTTAAATATAGAGACATGGTGCTCACTTCGGTAGCACATATACTAAAATTAGAATAATACAGAGAAGACTACTAGCATGGCCTTGGTACGAGGATGACACACAAATTCATGAAGCGTTCCAATAAATAAATAATATATAGACATAGGTTAACAAAAAGAAAGAGTGGAAGAAGGTATACCATGCAAATAGTAAAAAGTATTTAAAAAGCTGCAGTGACTATATCAATATTGTTGTACACTGACGAGCAAAGAATATAATTAGAAACAAAGGGCTGGGTGTGGGTGGCTCATGCCTGTAATCCCAGCACTTTGGGAGGCCCAGGTGGGTGGATCCCCTGAGGTTGAGAATTGGAGACCAGCCTGGCCAACATGGCGAACCCCATCTCTACTAAAAATATAAAAATCAGCCAGGTGTAGTGGCAGGCGCCTGTAATCCCAGCTACTCAGGAGGCTGAGGCACAAGAATCCCTTGAACCTGAGAGGTGGAATTTGCAGTGAGCCAACCAAGATGGCGCCACTGCATTGCCTGGGTGACAGAGCGAGACTACATCTCAAAAAAGAAAAGAAAAGAAAAGAAAAGAAACAAAGAGGGCCATTTCATAAGGATAAAAGTCCAAATTTTGGGCCAGGTAGGGTGATTCATGCTGTAATCCCAACACTTTGGGAGGTCAAGGTGGCAGGATCGCTTGAGGGCAAGATTTGGAGACCAGCCTGGGCAACATAGTGAGACCTCATCTCTATTAAAATAAATAGTAAAGGTCAAATTTTCAAGAGTACATAAACAATCTTAAATGTGTATGCACCTAGTTACAGAGCTTCAGAATATTTGAATAATAAACCTATAAAACTGAAATAAATAGACGTAACTGGAGAGATACAGCATGCTCATGAATTGAAAGAATAAATATTATTAAGATGCCATTTCTCATTGCTGGGTAGGTAGGAAATTGGTGGGTTGTGGAGTTTGTGGTGGGTACTTGGACGAAAACTAGAAAGACACTCAGAGTAAAAAGGAGCTCACAATGACATCCAGGACATTCAACCCCCAAAGCAGCAGCTAATGATATATATCTGTGGAGAATGTCATGCAGAAAATGAAATAAAATCCAGGGATCCAATCAGATGCAGAGAATGTGGATACAGAATAATATTCAAGAAAAGGACTGAAAGATTGGTGGGTTTTGATGCTCAGAGAAACCTGGGAATTCAGAGGAATGTCTTCACTTACACCTGAATTTCCCTTTTAATGTTTCTCATTGTTGTATAGCTTTGGGTTTTGCATACAGTAGTTCCCCCTTATCCTCAGGGGATGCATTTCAAGAACCCTGGTGGATGCCTGAAACCTCAGTACCAAACCCTTTATACACGTTTTTTCCTATATATGCTTAACTATGATAAAGTTTAATATTTAAATTAGGCAGAGTAAGAGATTAATAACAAAATAGAACAATGTTAACAATATACTGTAATAAAAGTTATGTGAATGTGGTTGGTCTCTCTTGCTCTCAAAATATCTTACATAGGCCAGGCGTGGTGGCTTACACCTGTAATCCCAGCATTTTGGGAGGCCAAGGCGGGCAGATCACCAGAGATCAGGAGTTCGAGACCAGCCTGGCCAACATGGTGAAACTCCATCTCTACTAAAAATACAAAAATTAGCCGAGTGTGGTGGCAGATGCCTGTAATCCCAGCTAGTTGGGAGGCTGAGGCAAGAGAATCGCTTGAACCCAGGAGGCGGACGTTTCAGTGAGCTAAGATCACGCCACTGCATTCCAGCCTGGGCGACAGAGCAAGACTCCCAAGCACTTTGGGAGGCCAAGGCAGGCAGATCACTTGAGGTCAGGAGTTAGACACCAGCCTGGCCAACATGGCGAAACCCTGTCTCTACTAAAAATACAAAAAGTAGCCAGGCATGGTGGCGGGTGCCTGTAATTCCAGCTACTCAGGAGGGTGTGGCACGAGAATTGCCTGAACCCGGGAGGTGGAGGTTGCAGTGAGCCAAGATGGCACCACTGCACTCCAGCCTGGGCAACACAGCAAGACTGTCTCAAAAAAAAAAAAAAAAAAGGAATGCCGCAGACTGAAAGATAATATCCATGAAATACAGATCTGGTGTAGAACTTGCATACCAGATATAGGTATGCAAATATTTGATATAGGTATCAAATATAGGATGAACTTTACAACCCAATAATACGCTTTAGCAAAGGAGATAAATGGATGACAAATAAGCACATGGAAATATGCTCACATTATTGTTAGGAACATTCACATTGTATAAATTAAAGTCTTAGTATAAAATAGTTCTACAACTCAATACATGAAAACATAACCTGATTTATTTTTATTTTATTTTTTTTTTGAGATGGAGTCTCGCTCTGTCGCCCAGGCTGGAGTGCAGTGGCATGATCTCAGCTCACTGCAAGCTCCGCCTCCTGGGTTCACACCACTCTCCTGCCTCAGCCTCCCGAGTAGCTGGGACTACAGACACTTGCCACCACGCCCGGCTAATTTTTTTGTATTTTTAATAGAGACGGGGTTTCACCGTGTTAGCCAGGCTGGTCTTGATCTCCTGACCCCATGATTCGCCCTCCTCGGCCTCCCAAAGTGCTGGGATTACAGGCGTGAGCCACCGCGCCCGGCTCCTGATTTTTAAATCATTATTATTTTGAGTTTTTGGCTGAAGAAGCAGAGGAAATGGGGACGGTCATCCTGTAGATGTCATGAGGCGAGCTGGGATTAAGGTCACCATTGCGGGTCTGGCTGGAAAAGACCCAGTACAGTGTAGCCATGTTGTTGTCATTTGCCCTGATACCAGTCTTGAAGATGCAAAAAAAGGGGGACCATATGACATAGTGGTTCTACTAGGAGGTAATCTGGGTGCACAGAATTTATTTGAGTCTGCTGCTGTGAAGGAGATACTAAAGGAACAGGAAAACCAGAAGTACCTTATAGCCGCCATCTGTACAGGTCCTACTGCTCTGATGGCTCATGAAATAAGTTTTGGAAGTAAAGTTACAACACTCCCGCTTGCTAAGGACAAAATGATGAATGGAGGTCACTACACCTACTCTGAGAATCGTGTGGAAAAGGACAGCCTGAAATTCTTACAAGCCGAGGGCCTGGGACCAGCTTTGAGTTTGTGCTTACAATTGTTGAAGCCCTGAGTGGCAAGGAGATGGCAGCTTAAGTGAAGGCTCCACTCGTTCTTAAAGACTAGAGCAGCGAAATGTGATGATCACTTAGAGAAATAGGCCATTAGGAATCCATTTTCACTGTTCACTCTGGACAAAACAATGGTAGGTTAATATGTTCAGAAGCCACCGTCATAACTGCTTTTACCAAAGTATAGTCGTGAAGTCACAGCTACACAGAGATTTCTCAACCTACAACTTGTGTCTGCACATTTCTAAGCCTTGTTTGCAGAATAAACAGGGCATTTAACAAACTAAAAATAATAAAATAGGCAGAGCAGGAGTTCAAGACCCACCTGGGCAAAATAGTGAGACCCCGTCTCAAAAAAAAAAAAAAAAAAAAAAAAAAAAACAGTTAA
>NW_012100098.1:4069389-4079019 GCF_000951045.1 Mandrillus leucophaeus | reverse complement strand
AAAAAAAAAAAAAAAAAAAAAGGACACAAAAATGGCCAACAAGTATATGAAAAGGTGCTCAACATCATTCATCATCAGGGAAATGCAAATCAAAACCACAATGAGCTATCACCCCACACCTGCTAGAAGGGCTATTATCAAAAAGACAGGAGATAATAAGGTCATGGCAAGGGTGTGAAGAAAAGGGAATCCTGTACACTATTCATAGGAAGGTAGATTAGTACAGCCATTGTAGAAAACAGTATGGAGGCTCCTAAAACAATTAAAAATGAAATTACTATGACCCAGGGATTCTCTTCTGGGTATATACCCAAAGGAACAGAATCGCCACCTTGAAGAGATATCTAGACTCCCATGTCCATTGCAGTATTACTCACAGTAGCCAAGATATGGAAACAACCAAGGTGCCCATCAGTGGACAAATGAAAGAAATTCTGGTATATACAGTCATGTGCTGCATAACAATATTTCAGTAAATGATGGACCACATATACGACCATAGTCTCATAAGATTATAATACCATATCTTTACTGTACCTTTTCTATGTTTAGATACACAAATATTCACCATTGTGTTCTGACTGCCTACAGAATAGTCAGAATTATAATTATAATTCAGAATAGTCACATGCTGCACAGGTTTGTAGCCTAGCAGCAATAGGCTACGCCATATAGTCTAGGTGTGTAGCAGGTTATCCCATCTAGGTTTGTGGAAGTATACCCTATGATGTTCACACAACAAAAAATTGCCTAACAACACATTTCCCATAACACAACCCCATCATTAAGTGATGCATAACTGTATATACAGTGGAATATTATTCAGCCTTAAAAAAGGAGGAGATCCTGCCATTTGCCACAATATGGTTGGCCCCAGAGGACATTATGCTAAGTGAAGTATGCCATGCATAGAAGGAAAAATATCACATGATCTCACTTGTATGTGAAATCTAAAAAAAACCAAAAGGCCAAATTGAGGAGACAGAAAATAAAACTGGTTACCAGAATTGGAGTGGGGATGGGAGGAAATGGGGTGACATAGACCAAAGGATACACAGTAGCAAATGCATAGGATTAAAAAACTGAAAGCTCTATGTGTTGGATTATAGTTAATAGTGTATTGTAGTCAGGATTTTTGCCAAATGGGTAGATTACTACTGCCCTTGCCAGAGGAGAGATAAAAATGGCAACTATGTGAGATGATGGATATGTTAATTTGTTTCACTATGGTAACCATTTTGCTATATATGTATCTTAATAATGTCATGTTGTAAATCTTAAATATATACAGTAAAACTTATTTTAAATAAATAAATGTATAAATAATAAAAATTGTGGCCGGGTGCAGTGGCTCATGCCTATAATCCCAGCATTTTGGGAGGCCAAGGCGGGTGGATCACTTGACGTCAGGTGTTCAAAACCAGCCTGGCCAACATGGTGAAACCCTGTCTGTATTAGAAATGCAAAAATTATCCAGGTGTGGTGGTGGGTGCCTGTAATCCCAGCTATGTGGGAGACTGAGTCAGGAGAATCGCTTGAACCTGGGAGGTGGAGGTTGCAGTGAGCTGAGATTGCGCCACCGCACTCCAGCCTGAGCAAAAGAGTGAGATGCCGTCTCAAAACAAACAAACAAATAAACAAACAAACACATTTTGAGGGATTATGAGGGAAAATGGATTCTAAGCTAGATTTCCACATCCAGGCAAACAGTCAATTAAGAGTGAGGACAGATATTAAGTAAAGACATTTTCAGACAACCAGGGTCTCAATGACTTAACCATGCAACCATTGTCAGAAAGTGAGTGGAGGAGGGACTCTACTAAAACAAGGAAGTGAACCAAGGAAGAAGAGACCTGGAATCTGGAAAGCCAAGGAGCTGATTCAGGGAGAAGCAAAGCGAGTCCCTGCAAGACAGTGAAGATGATGGCTGTGCACCAAGCCTGGAGAGCCACCAGATTGACAGGAGCAGGGCATGGAGAACCACAGGGGAGGGACAATCACAGCCCAGAGCCAGGACTGCAAGATCCAGCTGCCCTTCTTTTCCGGAAGAAATCTTCTCTTCCACAGCTCTTTTTGAAGAGATGTCTCTCTCTCTTTCTGGGTTGCTCTCCTCAGAAACAGATTGGAAAGCCGCCCTCCCCCATGCTCAGGCCACCGCCTGCCTTCACCTCTCACTGGTGCAGAGGCCTTGCAGAGGCCTTATCCTGCCTTCTCTTTTCCCTTCTGCCCCTGGTCCCGCAGTCGCAGCCACATCCCCACAGGTTCATTTCGGGGCCCCAAGCTGACTGACTGTGCTGACCCCAGGAGGCAGAGCGGGAGGTGGGGGTGGGAGGCCCACCTTGGGGAACATGGTCACCATGCTGCTCAGGCACTCTCGGCGCTTCTCCTCCAGTCTCTTCTGCTTGTCCGTCCAGGCCTGCAGCCTGAGGCTCTGCAGGTGGTCAATGTTTTCCAGGAAGATGTAGAGGTTCTGGGCCTTGTAGGAAGCCTCCGTTTCTTTCATGATTTGTACATGGTTGATTGCTTCTTGCCTGGGAAGAGGGGAGAAGCGATTTAGGGGGTGGAGAGGCCTCCTCTATCCCCCAAGTCTGTTAACCAGAGATGACTTTGTTTTCTTTAATTCCTTAGAGCAAAAAGAGAAGTGGAGGCTGGTAAGAGCTGGGGAAAATGGGGCAGAGAAAAGTGGGAGGTGGTATCAGGTGAGGAGCCTCGGGGCTGGGATGAAACAGAAAGAGAAAGGAAAGACGGGAGCACATTAGGCAGATTACGGACAGGGCCATGGGAAGAGAGGAAGACAGAAGGAAGTGGCTTAGAGGAAAAGCCCACTACAGGGAGAGCAGTGGTCAGTGCCCTTCTTCCCACACCTTCAGGGGTTGCCCAAGGCCCCAGGCCAGACTTGCTTTCCTGGATCCCACTCAGGAGACCCTGTCCAGGCCTGGGGTGGCTCTCCCCATCGCCCCTTGCCCTGTGTTCCTTCTCTCCCACTGGGTTTAGGCTCTGCCCACATATAGCAGCAGGTGGGTGCCAGGTGGGTTCCAGGGAGGACCTACCGGAGGCTCTGGAGGCGTCTATAGAAGATGTACTTATGGCACAGGTACTGCAGCCTGAGCGCGCCCAGCTCCATGGTGGTGGTGGTGAGCTCCAGTGCTTTGCTGCGCAGGTAGTGGGGCAGCCTCAACTCAGACTCCTCACTCAGGAGCTTCAGGTTCTTCCTCTGGGCCTCCATGTCCATGTGGTACACCTTCTTAAGAGTAGCAGGTGATATCTGCAAAGAGGGCTGAGTCAGCCTTCGAATGGATGTCCCAGTGACAGGAAAGGAGGCAGATTTCTTGGGCTTTGTGGGAACTCGGCGGGTCCGTGGTCTGTAGGTAAACTCCACTGAACTCATAGGTCTCTGCTTTCCCAGGGCAGGCTGCTGGGTACTAGGAGACATGGGCAAGTGTGGCCTCCTGCTTTGGTGAGCAGATTGGGTCCGGCTTGGGGCAGGCACTAACGATAGCTCTGCCTTCTCTAAGTCCCTCCATCGACTGGCGGGTGTGAAAATCCTCCTCTCCACGTCCTCCCCTAGCTGCTCCGGCTCTCTCCCTAGGCTCTCCTGCTCCTTTTCTAGCTGGACCCATCTCTGCTGCTGCTCCCTGGCCAGGTCTTCCAGCTTCCACTGCCGCAGCTTCTCCTGGTGCTCCTGCTCCAGCAGGGCCCACTTCTTCTGCCGCTGCTGCCACATCTCCTCCTCCTCCAGCCACAGCTGCCTCCGTGTCTCCCAGCCGAATCCCTTCTCCCAGGGCTTCTCTTGGCTCTCAGAGGTCACCTGCCTGGAGCTCTCTAGAGACAGCTGTTTGCTACAGTGGAACTTAATTTGGAGTCCTCCCTTTTCCTGGAAGTAGTCCTCCAGGTCTTCGTCTTTGTGGCCTGAGCTTTCTGCCACGGGTCTTTCCCATTTCTTAGGAAACCTGCGATCTACTGAGGGTAGAAGCACAGGCTCAAGGCTCTTGGTGTCCTTGCTGCTGAACACATCTGCGACCCTTGAGTGCCCAGTCATGGTGGAAAGTGGCTGGTGCCCTGCAGCTGTAGCACCACTGTCCCACACCATGGCCATGGTACCTGGGGGAAGTGGCGAGAACAACTGCTCCTTCTTCATGGGTTCCTGTTGGCTTTCCTCCGTGACTGTTTCTTTCCTTGGAAGGGTCTCTCTCTCAGAGGGACCCGGGGAGTCAACAGAAACCTCAGCCGGGTCTTCTGCCTGACCTGTAGCAGCCTGAGCCTTCTTCAGCTGGAACTCCAAGGCCTGCTTCGTCAGGAGAAGGTCATGGTACCGTCCCCCTAAGATCTCTACCTGCTTCAGCAGAGCATCCTTCCTGCTCTCAAGGACCTGCACGAACTGCTGGAAGTGCAGCCTCTGGCTGCTGAGCTCTTCAGTCGCCTGCATTTGCAGGTACCTGTATTTGGTCTCCAGGCTCCTGTTCTCCTTGTGTTGGAGGATCAAGGCCTTGTTGAGGTTCTCCACCACAGTGGCCATGTACCTGATGGCCCTGACCTCCCCCTTGCTGAACATGGTAGAGTCCAGGAGCTCTTGCAGCATGGACGTCACCTCTGAGGCCTTCGTGTTCATGGTATGCTGGTCCTGGAGCATCTGTTCTGGGCTCAGTGGCTGAGGATGGGATGGAGATGTCTGTGGGCTTCTTCCCTGCCAGCCCTGCCAGAAGGTGCATTTGGACACTGGGAGAAGTGGAGAGAAAAAAGTCAAAGATCTCTCATGGGTCCCAAGGATTGCATTGATTCTCCAAACCCTGCAGGGCCAAAATGGCAACCCCCTTAGGGATTTGGCAAGAGTATGGAGCTGGGGCTGTATGTGGGACCAGGGATGGTGCTGACAGGGCAGACCTCTGCTGGGTGCAGAGCTTGCCCAGAGCCCAGTCTCAGGGTCTGCCAGCTCCACAGCACCTGCAGAGCCCAGAGGGGCCTGACGTAGGCAAGGCAGCACAGCTCACTGCAGCATCCTCCCGGTCTTCCATGTTCTCCTGGGGTAGAGTTATTTTTCTAATCATGCCACTTCCCAGCCTCAGTATGTGTGTTTGCCTCCTATTATCAGCTACCCAAACCCCTTACACCCATTTAGGAAGCCTGGTTTCCCTTTCCCGTTAGCACTGGACTGTGCTTGTGGAGAATTTATCACATGGTCCTCCAACTGTTCACATGTTTTTTTTTAATAACTAATGTCTTTTTCCATTTGGGGGATCCCTTTGATACTCTAAGGAAAGCAGCAGACCCTCTCTCCCCAGGAAAATGCACTACACACAGATTGTGCCTGTCATTAGCAGATCTCAATTTCTCAAAGGCTGGGTCACGGTGGTCATTGTACCCCCTTGGACCTACTATGTATAGAGCTGGTGGAGTGATTATCTTGGAGCATCCATTCATCGGCCTATTTAATAAACATCACTGGTGGAAAAAAACAATGCTAACTTCAGATGAGGGGTAGAGGAAATATAAAAATTAAGGGATACTGAAATTGGGCTAGCATCTAGCTAGTATTGTCAGAGAGGCCATGTGGCCTAGTGCTCCAGAGCTTAGATTCTGCAATAAGATAACTTGGGTTTGAATCCTATCTTTCCGATTTGCCTTGGGCAATTTTCTTAACTTCTCAGTGTCTCAGTTTCCCAATGTGCAAAATGGGGATAATCATAGAATCTATGTCATAGGACTTAGATCATGCATGTTTAGTGCCAGGTGCAGTAACAGGTACCTAGTTATAAGTGCTCAATAAATCATCCCTAAAAAGAAATAAAGATGCAGTCTTTACCATTCATAAGTTTATAATCTAGCAAGGGTCTAAGTATACAATAAGTGTATTTGAAGACAGAGTATGGTACAGATTGCAGAACAGATTGTTTCCTTATCCACTTTTCCCTGCCTTCTCCCTCCTGCTGACCTTACTTGATTGACAATGAGGCTGGCCATGAAGAACAATGGTAAATGTTGATGGTTAAGTATTGTTAATTAAGCCCTGAGCATGTTCCAAGCGTAGTGTCAGACACCTCACACTGTGTGGAAGCCTCCCCACAAACCTGGAGCTAGGCAGTACCCTCCTCTGTTTATATGTGAGGAAACTGAGGCTCAGAGAGATGAAGTCCTTGCCCAAAGTGATACAACCAGAAATGACAGAGATGCAATTCAAACTCTAGAGTGAGATTAAGAAGCCAGAAAACCTGTGTGTGGGGCCACAGGCTTTCCTTGTGTTCCCTTCTCTTCTCTGAGCTTCAGTGTTCTCATCTACAAAATGTAAGAGTTCGATAATCTCAGGTTCCCCTAATGTTGATGGGAGTAAAAAGCCAAGGTTCAGCTATTTGCTGATGGACCACCTCTGCAGCAGCCTCCGGCTGAGCCTCCCCAAACTTCCTGGCTCTGTTGCTGGGTTTGGAGTGAGGAGAGGATGATCCGCAGCCTCTAGTTGCTAACTCTAGCCCTCCTGGCCTCCCAGCTTTGTTCCTCAGAACCTACATAAGGCCTCAGCTCCAGTAAGCACGCCAGAGACCTGTCTCCACATCACACTTCCTTTAGCACTGAAGGACAGCTCAGAGCTGCTCAGTGCTCGACCTGGGCTCAACCCCCAGCCCCTCACCACTGCCCATCCATCTCAAATCATGCTTCTGTGATGGAGGAGAATCAGAAAGACCCCAGGCCCAGCCTCTGACTTCTTCCCCTGCCATGGCATCCACCCCATCCTCACCTAGCTCCCTGGCCAGGTGCTCCTAGAACCTACCTTGTGACCTTTTCTTTTGTCCTTCAATGAGAGTGGAGCAAAGGGCAGTGAGTGACTCAATGCCTCTTTTGGTGGCAATGAGGGAGAGTGGTAACATTTTCTCCGTCACTTCAATCCATTCATCCAGGGCTGCTTCTTCCTCTTCACTCTTCCTGGCCCCGATCTCATAGGTCAGAGTGTCACCTGGAGAAGGGATGGGAGGTGCAGGCTGAGAGCAGTCTGTCCTCCAGGGGGACACAGACCTAGCCCTATGGAACAGGGGTTACAGTGGCTGTGAAGTCACATTGATTTTACCTCTTACTAGCTATGTGATGTTGGACAAGTCGCTTATCCCTCTGAGCCTCAGTTTCCTTCCCTATAAAAGAACTGGGTGAAGATTAAATGAGATAATACATGTGGAACAATTAACATGAGGCCTGCTGTGTAGAAATTCACAATGGACATTAAATAGTATTGTTGTCTGTACAGCAGGGAGGTATCTGACTTGTTGTTGCTCTATGCCCATTGCCTGGTCCAACATCTGGACAACTGAATTAATTAAGCAGAGTTAACTGCTCTCTCAGTCTTGAAGGAAGCTGAGGGACCACTGAACTGAGAGCTTCCAAGCATGGGGTAGTAAGCAGGCGGCAGGGCACATCCTGATACCATCTTCTTCCAACACTGGAGCATCCAGCACACAGCACACAGGTCCTGTGATGAGATGACTCTGAGCTGAGTGGGGGGTAGCACCTAGCTTTAGGGTTTAATGCAGCTGACCCACACCCAAATAGCTGTACAGTTGCTCACACAGCTGGCATCAGGGCTCATGCAGTAAAGGTCATTCAGTGCTTTGAATATCACCCAGGGGTGCTCTATAAAATAGCTAATGTGGGTTTGAATTTAGTTTCTGTCCTGCTGAAAAAATGAGATGTCATAATGGACCTGTGACTTAGGCTTCATCATATATTCAGCTAATGTCGTGATCTCTGATGTTTGGACACTTCTGTGTCTGCCCCTTAGGAGCACGGAGGTGATGTGCTGTGACAGGAGTGGTGGAATGCTTCACTGGAGAAGGGGATGTGTCCTGTGCTGTCCCTGTGCTCGCCAGAGGAGGCACGGTGCCCAGCCAGCAAACTCACCCCAGTCACCTAGCCAGCGGAGAATGTCATACAGGTGCTTCTCCTTCATCTTAGCATCTTTGGAGAAGGAGGCAATTTTGTCCAGCAAGATGAATCTCTTCTTGCCCTTTGGATCTGTCTGGTGAGATTTGGCATTTTCTTTTAAATCATATCCTAATTCTTCCTGGAAGCGGTTGATGACACAATTGACATTGTCCAAAATGTCTAAGAGCTGGGTAGAAATATCCTATAGAGAAGCAGCAGATTGCCGTGTTAGGGCTGTGGACTTCAGCCAGAAGCCACATGCTAGCAGCGTGACCTTGGACAAGTCGCTTAGCCTCTTTGGGTCTCAGTTTTCTTATATTTAAAGTGGGAATCATTATAGTACTTATGTCACAGGGTTTCTGTAAGGATTAAATGAATTAAATATTTTAAAGTGCTTTTAATAGTACCTGGCACATCACACAAAAGTGTTAGCTTTTATTATCATTGTGATTATTAAGAAGGTCAAGAAAGGATAGAGTACCAAAACACCACAGCAAACATTTCTTTAGAATTTCAGAGGTTGCTGGGGGTTTCTGGATGTCTTTCCTTACAAGGATCCACAGGCAACAGAAGCTTGGAAACGTGAGGCCCCAGGAAGCTCTAGGATCAGAGCCTCAAGTAAAAAATGTACTAAAGCCTCGTGTATAGGGTGATTTGAGCCTTTGGCCATTTCCCCAACCCCCATGAACTTCCTGGGCTCAGCTTGGGGGATTCTGGAGGGTTACCAATAACAGATTCTGCGTCCTTTCTCCTGCCCTGTAGGACGTACCACAATGTGCCTCAGGGCTATCCTCAAGCTTCCTGCCCCCCTCCCGGCCCCAGCCCTGCCTCAGGCGGGTGGTTGCTTTCAGCTCACCCTGTAGAGGCCAAGTTTAGGAGAGAGATAATTTATACTAATCTGTCTGCAGACCTGGGTTGCTGAATATCCCAGGACCTCTGAGGACCCAGAGCTTGAATCTCGCTCAAACCTGGGATCAGTCCCCAACCTCCACATCAGATCCCAATATAAGGGTGATTCCTTCATCTCAGGGGCTACCTCCTGAGCCCGAGTTAGCTGGGCAGCCTCAATCCTCAAGATGATGGCTTTCACTGATGTGGGAGTCACCAACTGTGGAGGGTCATCCTTCTCCATTTTGGATCACTCTGTCAGTCACAAAACATCCTGTGTCTCTGGTCCACAGACCTGGACACACAATGTTGCCTGCTTTGGAGGTTAAGGGCACCAGGGTGTCTCCTGGGTACCCTCTGCCCAGGCACAACTCCTCTGGTAACTGCCAAATGCCAGGTTCCAACCGATCCTCTTTTCCCCAGTGACATCATCAGTTTGATTAGAAGAATTAGGAGATTAGACTCCCCACTATTGAGCTTTTTGTCTATTACCTAACATATATTTACTTGACTTGTTGCTTTTTTTTTTTGAAACGGAGTCTCCCTTCCCTCTGTAGCCCAGGCTGGAGTGCAGCGGTGTGATCTCGGCTCACTGCAACCTCTACTTCCTGGATTCAAGTGATTCTCCTGCCTCAGCCTCCTGAGTAGCTGGGATTATGGGTGCACGCCACCAAAACCAGCTAATTTTTTTTTGTCTTTTTAGTAGACACAGGGTTTCACTGTGTTAGCCAGGATGATCTCGATCTCCTGACTTCGTGATCCACCCACCTTGGCCTCCCAAAGTGCTGGGATTACAGGTGTGAGCGACTGCGCCCAGCCAACTTGTTGCTTTTTTTTTTT
>NW_012100098.1:4067221-4068564 GCF_000951045.1 Mandrillus leucophaeus | reverse complement strand
TAGGTGATAGATACCCTGACACACACACACACACACACACACACACACACACACACACACACAGAGGGAGGGACATCCCATGATGCTAAAGATGTCAATTAATAAGGGGGACATAATTCTAAATGTATATATACCTAATAACATTGCTTCAAAATACATGAAGCAAAAAGCTTCCAGAACTGAAAGGAGGAATAGGTAAATCCAAAATTATAGTTGGAGATTCCAGCACTTCTCTTGCAGGAGTTGATAGAAATAGCAAAAAATAAGTAAAGTATAGAGGTTTTGAAAAATACTATCAACCAACTTGACTCCATTGACAGTCATAGAACACTTCACCCAACAATAGGACATATATTATTCCCTATGCATATGGAACAATGATCATATAAACCATAATTTGGGCCATAAAACAATTATGAATTAACCTAAGAAGGCTAAAATAATACAAAATATGTTCTCTGACCACTGTGGAATTAAACTATAAATCAGTAATTGAGAGATCTTAGGAAAATTCCCAAATATTTTACAAATTAAGCAACATACTTTCATACAACCCTGAGTCAAAAAAGAAATCACAGGGAAAGTTATGAAATACTTTGAACCAAGTAAAAATAGAAACATACCAAAATTTTGAGGATGCTGCCAAATCAGTGCTTAGAGGAAAAAACTAGAAAAGGAAGAACAAAAAAACCCAAAATAAGCACAAGGAAGGAAATAATAAGGATAAGAATAGAGACCAATAGAAAACAAACAAAAATAGAAGAAAATCAATGCAACTAAAATCTGATGTTTTGAAAAGATTCATGCAATTGATAAAATTCTAGCCATATTTACCAGGAAGAAAAGAGAGAAGACAAGCTACCAATATGAAGAATAAGAGACTACAGGCTCTACAGTGGGAATAATAGGAGAGAGCATTATGAAAAACCTTTATGCCAATAAAGTTGGTAAATTAGATGAAATGGTCAGATTCTTTAACATACACAACCTATCAATGCTCACTAAAGAAAAAAAAAGCTCTGAATATCCATAAATCTACTAAAGAAATCGGATTCATAATATAAAAAACCTTTCCCTCAAAGAAAACTCCAGCCCCAGATAGTTTAGTGAGTTCTGCCAAACATTTAAGAAAAAAAAGATATGATTCTATAAAAACTCTTTCAAAAAATTGAATAGTAAAGAACACTTCTCTGGCCGGGCGCGGTGGCTCAAGCCTGTAATCCCAGCACTTTGGGAGGCCGAGGCGGGAGGATCACGAGGTCAGGAGATCGAGACCATCCTGGCTAACATGGTGAAACCCCGTCTCTACTAAAAATACAAAAAACTAGCCGGGCGTGGTGGCG
>NW_012100098.1:4066642-4067171 GCF_000951045.1 Mandrillus leucophaeus | reverse complement strand
TTCACCGTGTTAGCCAGGATGGTCTCGATCTTCTGACCTAGTGATCCACCCGTCTCGGCCTCCCAAAGTGCTGGGATGACAGGCTTGAGCCACCGCGCCCGGCTCAATTTGTTGCTTTTTAAAAGTTACTAAATGTTATGCTCCCAAACAAAACATTAATGTCTAAAAATAAGAAAAGCTATTAGCAAAAGTTATTTTCCTAAAGAAAATATTTTAAATTTCTAAAAATTAGAGCCAATAAATAACCAAACGGAGGCCAGGCTCAGTGGCTCACGCCTGTAATCCCAACAATTTGGGAGGCCAAGTTGGGAGGATCACTTGAGCCCAGGAGTTTGAGACCAGCCTGGGCAACATGGTGAGAGCCTATCTCTACAAAAAAACTTAAAAAATAGCCAGGCATGGTGGCACATGCCTGGGATCGCCGCTACTTGAGAGGCTGAGGCAGGAGGATCACCTGAGCCCAGGAGGTCAAGGCTGCAGTGAGCCATGTTCATGCCACTACACCCCAGCCTAG
The DNA here is from genome assembly GCF_000951045.1 of Mandrillus leucophaeus. Classification (NCBI taxonomy): domain Eukaryota; kingdom Metazoa; phylum Chordata; class Mammalia; order Primates; family Cercopithecidae; genus Mandrillus; species Mandrillus leucophaeus. The sequence goes on along the minus strand of NW_012100098.1, from coordinate 4,066,657 downwards.
GTGATAGATACCCTG
>NW_012100098.1:4048374-4061454 GCF_000951045.1 Mandrillus leucophaeus | reverse complement strand
AACACTTCTCAAATCATTTTATGAGGTTAGCATTATCTTTTTTTTTTTTTTTCTTCCTGAGACGGCCTCTCACTCCATTGCCGAGCAGAGTGCAGTGGCACAATCTTGGCTCACTGCCTCCTGGATTCAAGCGATTCTCCCACCTCAGCCTCCCAAGCACCTGGGACTGCAGGTGTGTGCCACCATGCCCAGCTGATTTTTGTATTTTTAGTAGAGATGGGGTTTCACCATGTTCATCAGGTTGCTTTCAAACTCCTGACCCCAGGTGATTCACCCACCTTGGCCTCCCAAATTGCTGGGATTACAGGCTCACGTAAGCCACCGCACCCAGCTGAGGTTAGCATTATCTTGATACCAAAATCAGAAAAACATGACAAGAAAAAAAAGTACTACAGCTCAATATCCAATATTGCTCACAAATATAGACATAAAAGAAAATTAATTGATTGGGAGGCTGAAACAAGAGAATTTCTTGAATCCAGGAGCTGAAGTCTAGCCTGGGCAACTTAGCAAGACTTCATACCTTAAAAAAAACAAAAAAACAAAAAAGTTGGTCGGGCACGGTGGCTCACACCTGTAATCCCAGCACTTTGGGAGGCTGAGGCGGGTGGATCACTTGAGGTCAGGAGTTCAAGACAAGCCTGCCTAACATGGTGAAACCTTGTCTCTACTAAAATTACAAAAATTAGCTGGGCGTGGTGGTGTGCACCTGTAATACCAGCTACTCAGGAGGCTGAGGCAGGAGAATTGCTTAACCCCGGGAGGCTGAGGTTGTGGTGAGCTGTGGTCCCAGCACTGTGCTCCAGCCTGGATGACTAAGCAAGACTTTGTTTCAAAATAAAGAAATACAAATACAAAAATTAGCCAGGCGTGGTAGCATGCATCTGTAGTCCCAGCTATTCAGGAGACTGGGGCATGAGAATCACTTGAACCTGGGAGGCAGAGGTTGCAGTGAATTGAGACTGCACTGCTGCACTCCGGCATGGGCAACCGAGCAAGACTGTGTCTCAAAAAAAAAAAACAAAAACAAAAACATAAAAATGTAGAGACAGGGTTTCACCACGTTGCCCAGGCTGTTCTCAAACTCCTGGGCTCAAAGAATCCACCCGTCTCAGCCTTCTAAACTGCTGGGATTACAGGTGTGAGCCATGGTGCCCAGCCCTCAGCATTTTTTTTTTTTTTTGAGACAGTCTTGATCTGTTGACCAGGCTAGAGTGCAGTGGTGTGATCTCGGCTCACTGCAACCTCCACCTCCCAGATTCAAGCAATTCTCCTGCTTCAGCCTCCCAAGTAGCTGGGACTATAGGCACCTGCCACCACGCCCCGCTAATTTTTGTATTTTTTGTAGAGATGGAGTTTCAACATGTTGGCCAGGCTGGTCTCGGACTCCTGACCTCAAATGATCCACCCACCTTGGCCTCTCAAAGTGCTGGGATTACAGGTGTGAGCCACCGCGCCCGACCCATTTGCATTCTTAAAGAAAAGTAATTCCAACCAAGAATTTCATATCCTGCCACACTAAACTTCATAATTGGGCCGGGCGCAGTGGCTCATGTCTGTAATCCCAGCACTTTACCGTCCCGGCCAACATGGTGAAACTATGTCTCTACTAAAAACACAAAAATTAGCTGAGCGTAGTGGCGTGCACCTGTAGTCCCAGCTACTTGGGAGGCTGAGGCAGGAGAATCACTTGAACTTGGGAGGCAGAGGTTGCAGCGACCTGAGATTGTGCCACTGCACTCCAGCATGATGACAGAGTGAAACTCCATCTCAAAATAAATAAATAAAATAAATAAACTTCATAATTGAAGGAGAAATAAAAGCTTTTCCAGACAAGCAAGTGCTAAGGGAATTTATTACCACTAAACTAGCCTTACAAGAGATCCTTAAGGGAGTTCTAAACATGGAAATAAAAGAACAATACCTGCTACCACAAAAATACACTTAAGTGCATAGCTGACAGATTCTATAAAGCAACTGCATAATAGAAACTACAAAGCAACCAGCTAATAACTTCATGATAGGATCAAAACCTCACATATCGATATTAACCTTGAATGTAAACAGTCTAAATGGCCCACTTAAAAGGCACAGAGCTGCAAGTTGGATGAAAAAAGCAAGGCTTGCCTGTCTGCTGTCTTCAAGAGGCCCATGTCACACATAATGATACCAACAGGCTCAACATAAAGGGTTGGAGAAAGATCACACAAATGGAAAACAAAAAAGAGCAAGGGTCACTATTCTTAGATAAAACAGACTTTAATCCAACAAAGTCTTTTTTTTTTTTTTTTTTAAAAAGGACAAAGAACGGCATCACATAATGATAAAGGAAGCTTGTCCAACCTGTGACCCATGGGCTGCATGTGGCCCAGGACAGCTTTGAATGCAGCCCAACACAAATTCATAAACTGTCTTAAAACATTATGAGGTTTTTTAATGATTTTTTTTTTTTTAGCTCATCAGCTATTGTTAGTGTTAGCGCATTTTCTGTTTGAGCCAAGACAATTCTTCTTCCAGTGTGCTCCAGGGAAGCCAAAAGATTGGACGTCCCTTTCAGATAAAGGATTCAATTCAACAAGAAGACTTAACTATTCTAAATATATATGCACGCAACATTGGAGCACCTAGATTCATAAAACAAGTATTTCTAGACCTACAAAAAGACATAGACAACCACACAATAATATTGGGAGACTTGAACACCCCAATGACAGCATTAGACAGATCATCAAGGCAAAATACTAACAAAAAAATTCAGGACTTAAATTCGACACTTGACCAATTGGCCCTAATAGACATTTACAGAATACTCCAACCATCAACCTCAGAATATACATTCTTCTCATCTGAACACAGTACGCACTCCAAGATCAACCACATACTTGGCCATAAAGCAAGTCTCAATGAACTCAAAAAAATCAAAATCATACCAACCATATTCTCAGACCACAGTGGAATAAAAATAGAAATCAAAACAAGAAGATCTTCAAAACCACACAATTACATAGAAATTAAACAACTTACTCCTGAATGACTTTTGGGTAAGCCATAAAATTAAGGCAGAAATCAAAATATTCTTTGAACTAAATGAAAACATTCCAAGAGGAATGTTTATAGCACTAAATGCCTACCTCAAAAAGTTAGATCTCGGCCAGGTGTGGTGGCTCACGCCTGTAATCCCAGCACTTTGGGAGGCCCAGGTGGGTGGATCACGAGGTCAGGAGATCAAGACCATCTTGGCTAATATGGTGAAACCCTGTCTCTACTAAAAATACAAAAAATTAGCTGGGCGTGGTGGCAGGCGCCTGTAGTCCCAGCTACTCGGGAGGCTGAGGCAGGAGAATGGCATGAACCCGGGAGGCAGAACTTGCAGTAAGCCCAGATCCCGCCACTGCACTCCAGCCTGGACGACAGAGCAAGACTCCGTCTCAAAAAAAAAAAAAAAAAAAAAAATTAGATCTCAAATTGGTTGGGTGCAGTGGCTCATGCCTGTAATCCCAGAACTTTGGGAGGCCAAGGCGGGCGGATCACTTGAACTTAAGAGTTCAGACCAGCCTAGGCAACATGGAAAAACCCCATCGCTACAAAAAATACAAAACTTAGCGAGGCATGGTGGCACGTACCTGTAGTTCCAGCTACTTGGGAGGCCGAGGTGGGAGGATCACTGAGTCCAGGGAGGTCAAGGCTGCAGTGAGCTGTGATCACGCCACTGCACTCCAGCCTGGGTGACAGAGTGAGACCTTGTCTCGAAAAACCAAAAAACAAAACAAAAAACCAAAATAAAACAGAACTGGCCGGGTGTGGTGGCTCACACCCATAATCCAAGCACTTTGGGAGGCCCTGGTGGGTGGATCACCTGAGGTCAGGAGTTCAAAACCAGCCTGGCCAACATGGTGAAACCCCGTCTCTACTAAAAATACAAAACATTAGCCAGACATGGCAGCGGGTGGCTATAATCCCAGCTACTTGGGAGGCTGAGGCAGGAGAATCGCTTGAACCTGGGAGGTGGAGGTTGCAGTGAGCCGAGATTGTGCCATTGCACTCCAGCCTGGGCAACAAGGGTAAAACTCTGTCTCAAAAAATAAAAAAATTAAAAAACAAAACAAAACAGAACTACCATTCAACCCAGCAATCCCATTACTGGGTATATACCCAAAAGAAAATAAATCGTTTTACCAAAAAGACACCTGCACTCATATCCACCACAGTGCCATTCACAATAGCAGAAACATGGAATCAACTCAATTCCATGATATGACCATCAACAGTGTTTGGGATAAAGAAAATGTGGTCCATACACACCATGGAATACTAGATAGCCATAAAAAAGAATGAAACAATGTCCTTTGCAACAACATGGATGCAGCTGGAGGCCATTATCCTAAGCAAATTAATGCAAGAATAGAAAACCAAATACCATGTGTTTTCACTTATAAATGGGAGCTAAACATTGGATACTTATGGCCAGAAAGATGGCAACAAAAGACACTGGGGCGTACTGGAAGCGGGAGGGAGAAAAGGAGGAAAGGGCTGAAAAACTAACTATTGGGCATTATGCTCAGTTTCTGGGTGATGGGATCAATCGTGCCCCCAACTGCAACATTCACGCAATATACCCATGCAGCAAACCTGCACACGGACCCCCAGAGTCTGAAGTAAAAGTTGTGGGAGCTAAGCTATGAGGACACAAAGGCATAAGAATGATACAGCGGATTTTGGGGACTCAGGGAAATAGTAGGGGAGGGTGAGGGATAAAAGACTACACATTGGGTACAGTGTACACTGCTCGGGTGATGGGTGCACTTAAATCTCAGAAATCACCACTAAAGAACTTACTTATATAACCAAACACGATCTGTTTCCCAAAAACTTATTGAAATTTTTAAAAATTAAAAAAAATTAGGATCACAATTACAAATGGAAAAAAAAAAGCTGAAATTATTTAAAAACAACAACAAAAGAAAATGAATTGAAAGGTACTGACTAGAATAAAAAGTATTTGCAAACATGTATTTGATAAAGGAGTTGTATCCAGAATATATAAAGAGCTACTATAACTCAACAAGAAGACAAACAACCCAAGATTCAAATACACACATCATGAAAGAAGTTATACAAATGGGCTGGGCACAATGGCTCAGGCCTGTAATCCCAGTACTTTGGGAGGCTGACGTGGGTGGATCATGAGGTCAGGAGTTTGAGACCAGCCTGACCAATATGGTGAAACTCCATCTCTACTAAAAATACAATAATTAGCCAGGTGTGGTGGCATGCGCCTGTAGTTCCAGCTACTTGGGAGGCTGAGGCAGGAGGATCACTTGAGTCCAGGGAAGTCAAGACTGCAGTGAGCTGTGATTGTACCACTGCACTCCAGCCCAGGTGACAGAGCAAGACTGTCTCAAGAAAAAAAAAAAAAAAAGAAAATATACAAATGGCGAATAAGCATGTAAAAAGATTCTCAACTTACTAGTCATTGCATTAGGGAAATGCAAGTTAAAACCATGAGATCCCAACTCTGATAAGAATGAGTCAGATGATAAAAAGTGTGACAATACCAAGTGTTGAGGAAGATGTTGGGAAAGTGAAACCCCCATATGGTGTATTGCCAGTGGGAATGTACAGCCACTTTGGAAAAGAGTTTGGCAGGTTTTTTTTTTTTGAGATGGAGTCTCACTCTGTTGCCCAGGCTGGAGTGCAGTGGCACTATCTCAGCTCACTGCAAGCTCCGCCTCCTGGGTTCATGCCATGCTCCTGCCTCAGCCTCCCAAGTAGCTGGGACTACAGGCGCCTGCCACCACGCCTGGCTAATTTTTTTGTATTTTTAGTAGAGACGGGGTTTCACCGTGTGTTAGCCAGGATGGTCTTGATCTCCTGACCTCGTGATCCGCCTGCCTCGGCCTCCCAAAGTGCTGGGATTATAGGCATGAGCCACTGCACCTGGCTGGCAGGTTTTTTAAATTTAAATTTTAATTTTTTGAGATGTAGTCTCGCTCTTGTCGCACAGGCTGGAGTGCAGTGGCACGATCTCAGCTCACTGCAACCTCTGCCTCCCAGGTTCAAGTGATTCTCCTTCCTCAGCCTCCTGAGTAGCTGGGATTACAGGCATGCACCACCATACCTGGCTAATTTTTGTATTTTTAGTAGAGACGGGTTTCACCATGTTGGCTGGGCTAGTCTCGAACTCCTGACCTCAGATGATTCACCTGCCTCGGCCTCCCAAAGTGCTGGGATTACAGGCGTGAGCCACTGTACCCGGCCAGCAGGTTTTTAAAAAAATATGCATTAGCATATAGCCCAGCAATCCCACTCCTAAGCATTTAAATATTTATTATAAAACATATGTCCACACATAAATCTATACAGAAGTATTGATAAACCTGAAAACAACCCAAACACAACAGTCCATCAACTGGGGAATGGATAAACAAATTGTAGTATGTCCGTGTGATGAAATATACCACTTCACATGACAAAGGAATGAACTACTGACACATGCAATGACATGGAAAATTTCAAAAGCATTATACTAATGAAAGAAGACAGACACAAACTCCTACAAACTATATAATTCCACTTATATGAAATTCTAGGAAGGCAAAACAATAGTGATAGAAACCAGATCAGTAGATGCCAGAAGCCAGGTTAGGAGAGAGGAGACTGACAGCAAAGGGGCACAAAGGTGTTTGAGTAAAGGAATGATGATGGTGATGGTCACATGACTGGATACATCTGTGAAAATTCATTGTATTGTACATTTAAAATTGCTGAATTGTATTATATGTAAATTATACCTCAATAAAGTTGATTTTTTTTAAATGCAATGTTTTGTAATGCTCGAGACTGTGGAGGGATTGTGGGTAGCCAGAGCAAAGGGCTAGCAATTAGGAAGGTACTGGAAGGTGTTAGGAAATAACTCTTCCTCCTTTGTCAGTGGTGAGTCTCCTTTATTTGCATACCCTTTTCCCCTGAGACTGGGATGCTCCCTTTGTAGACATTAGTCCTTCTTAGCCCCTCTCACGTGAGCAGATTGCTGGCCTGTTACAACACCTTCACCACAGTACAAAGGCCATAGTTTGGTGATCACTAGCCCGGGAGAGATGTTTACAAACTTTAAGACAAACAAACAAACAAACAAAAAATCACCCAACCCCTTCTCAAGCAAAGCTTTATGCAGACCCTCACTAACCAAAACAAAAGCAATATTTTGGCCAGACATGGTGGCTAACGCCTATAATCGCAGCACTTTGGGAGGCCAGGGCAGGCAGACAGCTTGAGCCCAGAAGTCTGAGACCAGCCTGGGCAAAATGGTGAAACCCCATCTCTACAAAAAATACAAAAATTAGGCAGTGTGGTAATACATGCCTGTAGACCCAGCTACTCAGGAGGCTGAGGTGGAAGGATCACCTGAGCCTGGAGGCAGAGGCTACAAGTGAGCCGAGGCCACACCACTGCACTTTAGCCTGGGTCTCAGAATGAGACCCTGTCTCAAAAAAAAGCAATATTTTATTAGTACACATTTACATTATAAGCTTAATTTCATGATATCTTTCTATTATAAAGTCATTTAATTCAACAAGCCTATTTTCATGAACCCAGAAATTTGATATTCATATGTATATTTTTAAACTACTGTTTTAAAACCAGTTAAAATATACTTAAAGTTTCTGGGTAAAAAATGGTAGATTGAACATGATCATCCAAATTTGTCCACTGAAAACCCATGTAGCAAAGGGATTTTTAAAGGCATAAATCCATAAGGACAGGGAAACGGGAGAAGAGACAAGAGCAAAATATTTTCAGAAGTGGAAACCAGATGGATGAGAGGTTACTCACTTACTAGAGAAGGATAGATCCTAAGGCAGTGGCAGAACTATATGGCAAACGGAATTGGTTGTGCCAGACCAGAGATGGGCAGTCTCCTCTGTCTGACCACCCTGAGAAGGAAAACCTAGGAATGCTGACACCAGAAGTTCCCAGCCAGATCACTGTGCAAAGAAGCTCATGACTGAACGGGCGCGGTGGCTCATGCCTGTAATCCCAGCACTTTGGGAGGCTGAGGTGGGCAGATCACCAGGTCAGGGGATCGAGACCATCCTGGCCAACATGGTGAAACCCTGTCTCTACTAAAAATACAAAAATTAGCTGGGCGTGGTGGCACATGCCTGTAATCCCAGCTACTTGAACCAGGGAGGCGGAAGTTGCAGTGAGCTAAGATCGCGCCATTGCACTCCAGCCTGGCAACAGAGCGAGATTCCGTCTGAAAAAAATAAAAATAAAAAAAGAAGCTCATGACTGACAAGCCCATCCATCTACCACCTGAACAGAGAACAAATGCTTCCAGTCAGCTTTTAGGTGACCGACCCATCCTTAAGTGTGAGCAGACAACCAAGGTTTCTAAGACCTCCAAGAAAAGAATCTAATATAGAAGACAGAGACCAAAACAACAGAAAAAGAAATTTGGAGCAGCGATTATGCAGAGAAACAAAAATGACAGAACTATCAGTAACAGCTTCTGAGATAAGATAACCCTGAAATAAAATATGCTATAAAAAGAACAATTCAGATAATAAAAATAAAGTGAAAGTGATTAAAACCTTTAAAAAATGGAAAAACTCAGAAGAAGAATAGGAAGATAAAGTGGAGGAAATCTCCCAGAAAATGAAGTAAAAAAGATGCAAAGCTAGAGAGAAAAATAAGAAATTAGAAGGACCAGTTCAACAGGTCCATCATCCAAGAAATAGGAGATCAAAAAGAAAGAATAGAGAAAATAGGAAGAAATCACCAATAGGATAATTCAAGATTATTCCCCAAAAGTGAGGGGCACTGAGTGCCCAGCACAATGGAAGATAGTAGCCACTCACCAAGACATATCACTGCAATTTCAGAACACTGGAAACAAGTTCAGAGAGGGGGAAAGTCACCTAGAAAGGACAAGGAATTAAAAGGCTTCAGACTTCTCATTCTGCACAGAAGTGTCAGAAGCTAGAAGACCATGTAGCGATGCCTTCATAATTCTGAAGGAATTCAGTACCCAGCCAAACAACCAAATCCAAGGGTCACAGTTGAAAAATGACAACAGCAAACATGCAAAATTCCACAATAATTTACTCTTCCCTTTCTCAGGAAGCTTCTGGATGATGGTCTCCTCCAAAAAGCAGGAGTATTACAAATCAAGAAAAACACGGGCACAGGTGCGGATCAGAAGCGTGAGGGGGGTTTCTTGCTCTAGGGAGATTATTCAAGCAATCACTGTGTCAACAGACACAAATGTTTCCCTTTCTTCATATGATGAAGATCAGGGATCCAAACTTATTTGAAAAGCTAAAGAGGCACCATTCATCCCCACTAGAATGGCAGGTTTTGCAGCAATTATTGCATATGGATTATACAAATTGAAGAGCAGAGGAAATACTAAAATGTTGCATCATCTGATCCACATGTGTGTGGCAGCCCAAGGCTTTGTTGAAGGAGCAATGACTGTTGGTATGGGCTGTTATTCCATGTATCGGGAATTCTGGGCAAAACCTACACCTTAGAAGAGATGCTATCTTGGTCTTGTTGGAGGAGTTTGCTTTAGTTAGACATCTTTTTTTTTTTGAGATGGAGTCTCGCTCTGTTGCCCAGACTGGAGTACAGTGGCACAATCTCGCTCACTGCAACCTCTACCTCCCGAGTTCAAGCGATTCTCCTGCCTCAGCCTCCTGAGTAGCTGGGATTACAGGTGCTCGCCACCACGCCCAGCTAATTTTTGTATTTTTTTTTTAGTAGAGACAGGGTTTCACCACATTGGCCAGGTTGGTCTCATACTCCTAACCTCAGGTGATCCACCCACCTCGGCCTCCCAAAGTGCTGGGATTACAGGCATGAGCCACCGCGCCCACATCTCATTATTGAAGCTACATATTAATGCTGAAAATAAACTATTCCAGTGGGTTCAGCTGATAACACGGCATTGTGAATACTGGCCTCCTTTCTTGCAGGCTTGATTTGCCTGGTGACTGAATTACTAGTGACTAGTTTACTAACTAGGTCATTCAGGAGAGCCAAATTAATACAAAAGAAACATGTCATCTAAATGATGGTGTTGAAATGTCCACCTTCTTAAACTGTTAAGATAAAATTAGTTCTACAGAAGATAGCAAACCAACCCTGAAGTACTCCCAGTTTGCTCTAGAATCTTGCATGTTTTGGATGTTATATGAGTCCTATTTGCCCCAGTTAATTTAACTTTTTTCTGCCTGTCTTGTGGACTGGCTGGCTCTTTTAGAACTCTGTCAAAAAGGTGCATGGAATATAACTTGTAAAACCTCCCACAGCTGAAAGTATATATGTGTATATGTTTAAATCAAATCTAGAAAGCTTCCAATAGAGCTGCATAGTCATAGTATTTATTGAAGAATCATAACTGTAAACATGAGAATAACTTATGGATTCTAGTTTAGTTCTTTTGTAACTGTAGATATCTATATTTGCTGCTGTAATATAAGAATAATTTTTAAATGTCATCTTGAAACAGAAACATGTATTTCAAGCACTCATGCAAAGGTAACTGAAGAATACTTTTTAAATGTGTACATTATTTTCTCCATAAGAATTGTAAACGTTAAACTAAACATATTAACTATAATGGAATTGATTAATGATTTATAAGCAAGCTGGTTTGAACAGACATTATACACATGCTTTTCTATACTACAGAATGCCATTACACTTGTTAAATTCTCTTGTCTAGCCTGAATTTACATTCCATGCTGACAACATGGTATATGTATTGTTATAAAAATAAGTGACCATGTCAAAAAAAAAAAAAAAGAAAAGAAAAACATAGAATATGGCAAATAAAAATCCCACAGAAGTGTGAGGCAGCCAGGCAAAGTGACTTACGCCTGTAATCCCAACACTTTGCCAGGTCGAGGCAGGCAGATCACTTGAGCTCAGGAGTTCAAGTCCAGCGTGGCTAGCATGGTGAAACCCTGTCTCTACTAAAAATACAAAAGTTAGCCGGATGTGGTGATGCACGCCTGTAGTCCCAGCTACTTGGGAGGCTGAAGCAGGAGGATAGCTTGAACCTGGGAGGCAGAGGTTCAGTGGGCTACTTCACTCCAGCCTGGGCAACAAGAGCGAGACTCTGTCTCAAAACAAAACAAAACAAAATAAAACAAAACAAAACAACAACAAAAGAATGAGGCAAAGAACATGCCCAGGAGAAAAGATTTGCCAGGTTGCCAGATATGCAGCAAGGTTAGGGGATGAACAGTCAGATTGGAGAAGGTCAGCAGTCTCCAGCAGTGATGTCTCCAAGAAGATGAAATGGAGAGAATTCTCTGCTATATCTAGATATTCTGAGAGGAAATTTAAACAACTGGGGGAAGAATTTGAGGTATATTTTCTGAGAAATACATAGAAAATAAATGATTTTTAAAAACAAGATTATTAATTCCAGGAAAAATAAAAATTTGTGCAGGAAGAAACGCAAGGCCTCCCTGGGGAGGACAGACGCAAGGAAGAAGCTGGGCAGGGAATTCCAGGGTCCCAGGTATTCAGAATATAGTCTGTTCCTGGGCAAGTGTACTTTGCATGGGCAAATCCCCTCAGATCCCTCGCCCTGTGGGGAGGGCTGCAGCTGGAGGAAGGCCGGAGATGTGAAAGTAAATGCCAGAAGAAACAGCTATAAGAGGTGAAAACGTTGCCTCTAGAGAGGGGAAGACGATGGGGCCAGGGCTCTGCTGTTTGTCTAACAAATCTGGTACAATTATTTGATTCTATATGTGTGTACATGTTCTAAGAAATATTTCATTAAAGAAAATAACATTTTAAAAATAAAACTGCAATTCATAAAAGTTCACGGAACCTCTGGACCACTTCTGCTATACTTAGAGATCTCAATAATAGTTTGAAAATCTCCCCATCTGCGCGGGCGTCGCGGCAGTCCCCGGGGGAAGATGGGAGAAGTCGAGAGGCGGCGGGAGTCCGTCCCCCTCCCCCTGCCCGCCCCCTCCGTTACCCTCTCTCGGGCGCCAGTCCCCGCACCCCCACAAAAAAGTCTGAAAACCGCAGGACCCAGCCTGGGCAGTATAGGGAGACCTCCTCTCCAAAAAATTACAAAATTAGCTGGGCTTGGTGGCACACGCCTGTAGTCCCAGCTACTCGGAGGCTGAGGGAGGAGGACCAGTTGAGACCAGGAGGCTGAGGCTGCAGTGAGCCCTGATTGTGCCGCTGCACTCCAGCCTGGGTGACAGATCAATTCGCTGCCTCAAATAAGAAAACCGCAGAGCTGGGCCTTCATTTGAGGCCATGTGGGTATCGTTTTGATTAAATCATAAAGCAGTTTTCTCTCTACAGCAGCCCACAAGGGTGAATTCCATTTCCTTTTCCTCCCAGGTGTCACCTCTAACTCAGGACTTCTCCGTGTCAGGAGTTTTTCTACCTCTCCCGAGTTATCTGGATCTCAGGAACCTAGTACAGCATCACGCGAGTCTTGGCTCAGGTTGAGGGGGGAATAAAGGGAACAGGAAGCCCCTTTTGCGGGGCTTTGCAGGCTGGCGGTCAGCGCCTCTCTGCACCCGTGTGCCTGTGGCCCGTCACTCTCCAGCCCCAAGGCCTTCAGCGCATTCAACGCACAGCTCCAGGTTACAGTTTCCTCGGCCGCACAGCACAGCATGTACCTCACATTTTTAACTTCTATCAAAGAGTGGGCCCTGCTCTCATGAGTTCGGCGCTCAGTGGGAGCCAGGTCCCAAAAGTGAACTTCAGGGTCACGCGAGAAGCACTTGTACGCCCCACAAGGGCATGATTTCGGGGATTTGTCTGCTTTTTTTTTTTTCCAAGCTGCTGTGTGCTCAGTCCCTGAGACAGTCCCTGCCACCTCACAGGTGCTCAACAAATAGTTCTGGAGTTAATTAACTTAAAAGTACTGTAAAAGACCTACAGCAAATTAAATTCGTTGTGCAACGCAAAGGCACCCTACACACGGCGTGAACGCTTGGGCTCCCGGAGCGACGGCAAAGCCAGGACGCAGGCAGCGGGGAGAGGCAGAGGCGCCGGCCCCTGACCGTCAGTCAGAGGCGGGAGCAGGCGTGC
>NW_012100098.1:3971205-4047837 GCF_000951045.1 Mandrillus leucophaeus | reverse complement strand
GGGGGTGGCTTCGCGGAGAAAGATCTGGAAAGAAGAGGGGGCGGAGATGAGGGGACCAGGGTACAGGTGGGGACCAGTTTCCCCTCCTGGGATATTTGGCGTGCGACATGCCCCTCCCCCAGCCCCAGCGCCCGTTTCCTTTGGAAGCCTGGGTGCTCCTCAGACCACTTGGGACTCCTTGCTTCACCTTCCCGCATTTGCAAGAGCTTGTCTCCTGAGGCGAAGAGGGGGCCTCTGAGGAAAGGGGCTCCCAGCCCTGGCCATCAACAAACTAACGACTCTGTGTGACCTTGGGCAAGTCATTACTTTTCTTTGGGCCTCAGATTTCCCATCAATTTTTTAAAAAAGGAAATGCATGAAAATTAAATCCCAGATCTCTTCCAGGGTCTTAATGAAGAGGTTTTTGAGGAGGAAGTTTAGGAGAATGGGTTTGGTAGGGAAGCAAAGGAAAGGATGAAGATGGAGGCGAGGCCTTGGGCTGGGGCGGGAGAAATCCCCACGGGTGCGGGGGGGATGGTAGACAGAAGGCCTGCCGGGCTGGGGCGGGCTAGCCATATCCTGTTGGAGGGATGGAAGAACTCTAAGGAGAGGAGGAGGTTGAAACCTAACTCCGCAATGATGGAGACCAAAAGTACCATTCGCTTCTTCAGAGGGAGAGTGATGAGATGGCAGGATCAGAAAGAAGTAACAGGGGCCGGGCGCGGTGGCTCATACCTATAATCCCGGCACTTTGGGAGGCCAAGGTGGGCGGATCACCTGAGGTTGGGAGTTTGAGACCAGCCTGACCAACATGGAGAAACCCCTTCTCTACTAAAAATACAAAATGAGCCGGGCGTGGTGGCACATGCCTGTAATCCCAGCAACTTTGAAGGCTGAGGCGGAAGAATCGCTTGAACCCGGGAGGCAGAGGTTGCGGTGAGCTGAGATCGCGCCATTGCACTCCAGTCTGGGCAGCAAGAGCGAAGCTCTGTCTAGGGGGGGGAAAAAAACAACAACAGGAATACTTTCTAATAAGGCAGATCTTTGGGGGAGCAAGAGGAAGAGTAGGGCTGGTCCAGGAAAGTTGGAAACTAGGATGGTCTGAAACGGAAGGGCAGATGCTGTTTGGGGCAGCTGAAGAAGGACCGCAGGTAGATCACAGGATAACCAGCTGGTCGCTCAGCCTTTTTTTGTGATGATGGCTGCCACTTTCTGAGAGATGTGCCTCCCAGCCTTCATCTTCCAACACATATCACTTCAGGGAGTGGGATTGAGTCAGAGACCAAGTGGACCTTGGGAACACCTGGCTCGCTGAGGATTTCTGGATTGTATAAGGATTGGGGTTAAAAAAGAAAAAAGGAAAATGTATCTCAATGTAAGACGTATCATCTGTGGCGCCATCATCCTTGCTGGGAGGCAGCTTTGTGAACTGGTTGAAAGCACAGGCTTTGGGGTCAGACTGCTTGGATTCCAAACTTGCCTCTCCCATTTAATGTCTTGGAACCTTGGTCAGGTTACTTAATCTCTGAACCTCATTTTCTTTATCTGTAAAATGGGAGTAATAACCTCTAAGATGGTTGCCAGGATTAAATGAGTGTTTGGCACAGTGTCTGGCTCATAATAAGTGCTCAGTAAATATTAGCTATTAGCTATTATCGTTCCCTTTTTCTGTTCTTTTCCTTTTGTCTCTCCATTCTTGTCCTTTTCTCCTTTTGTTCTTCTGAGTGCTCAGTTCTGAGATGCCCTTTAGATGTGAAGTCTCAGAAATGTTGATTGCATCTTTGGTGGTGGGGAAGGGGTGGCCCCTCACTGGCCCCGGTGAACATATGATCAGATGATCAAGTGTCTCTTCATCATCTCTCAGCCCACAAATGTGTTTTTGTTCCAGGGAAGACACGGGATCTGCTTCTCTTTCAGCAACCATTTCTATATCCTTCCCTGTCACTAGTTATTTCTTCATATTCTCACGCAGAAATAAAATAAGACCCAAAGTTTTATGGCACCGCAGCAGGTAGGAGAGGAACGGGGTGTTGCAGGAAAGTAGGGACGCAACACTGGAAGCTCAGGAAAGGAAGGCCTTTGGAAGTTCCATAGTAGTTTATGTTTATTCCATTGTTCTGTCCTCTGGGGAACTGTCCAGAATAGGCCAGTGTCTGAATCCTGGCCAGAGGTCTTCATCCCAAGTTGAAGATGACTGTATACCGTTAGCTTTATTAGGTTTTCCCATGCCAACATTTCATTCCAGTTTCTTTTTTCCAAGCCACAAAGACCTCTGTCAAGCTACCTCTCTCTGTCACAGCCTATAGTCAGATAATTTATACAGATGTACATACACACACGTGTACTCGCTGTTTTCAAAATGCATTTTAGGATATTCCAGTATGCAAAAATCTAATAAGGTTAGAGATGAGACTGCATTTGATCACAGCACTTTGTGTGCAGGGCCCTGACTAAACACTTGGGGGAGGTATAAGAGGAGAAAACTCAATCCCTGAATGTAGGGAAATCCCCACGTGAGTGGGAGACAAGCAGTCCCACATGAAACACCCAGCAAACATTCACAGAGTAGCATGTCACTCTGCAAAGTAGTGCATCATTTATCCTGAAGGGACACAGGTAGGAGTGTGTGTATGTGTGTGGGATAGTCATAAGGGTAACCTGGAGGAGGTGAATATTGGATCATCTTGAACAAAGCATGAGACTGTAGAATAAAAGAAATGTGTTTCACCTGAGGGTAATCTAACAATTCTGTGCAAAAAGAGGAGGAGGGAAGCCATTGAGTCAGGATGAGCAAAGGAGAGTGTGGGGTGGCCTTCGTTGCAAGGCTTTGACTGTTAGATGAAAGATTTTGTAGGGTAGGCAATTGGGAACCCTGTAAGTTATCAATAACATGTTGAGTCGTTGGTGATTTAACCACTTAGGTTGCAGGGGATATACTAGATTGCAAACAGACCTGCTTCATGTGGTAGGAGTTTTTTTTGTTTTGTTTTGTTTTGTTTTTTTGAGACGGAGTCTCGCTCTGTCGCCCAGGCTGGAGTGCAGTGGCCGGACCTCAG
Organism: Mandrillus leucophaeus; assembly: GCF_000951045.1. Lineage (NCBI taxonomy): Eukaryota > Metazoa > Chordata > Mammalia > Primates > Cercopithecidae > Mandrillus > Mandrillus leucophaeus. The sequence continues at coordinate 4,044,802 of NW_012100098.1, read as the reverse complement.
CTCACTGCAAGCTCCGCCTCCCGGGCTCACGCCATTCTCCTGCCTCAGCCTCCCGAGTAGCTGGGACTACAGGCGCCCGCCACCTCGCCCAGCTAGTTTTTTGTATTTTTTAGTAGAGACGGGGTTTCACCGGGTTAGCCAGGATGGTCTCGATCTTCTGACCTTGTGATCCACCCGTCTCGGCCTCCCAAAGAGCTGGGATTACAGGCTTGAGCCACCGCGCCTGGCCAGGAGTTTTGCTTTTAAGGGAGTAGGGCCAGAGGGCAGATTGGATCCATTCCTGGTTCTGTCCCTAACCAGCAGTGGCTCCTTGGACAGATTATTCCCTGAAAAAGGGGGATACCTGGGGTGACTGCCAGGGTCTCCTCCAGTTCTGACATTCTATGTTCCCTGAATAACTACTAGACCTAACTTACCAGTGGCCCCCTACTGTTTTGTAGGACTTGCCAAGACCATTTAGTCATTAAATTAACAAATATTTATTAGCACCTACTTAGAGGGTGGTAAGGAAAACACAGTGGGAACTGGATATGAGGTGAGCAAAAACAGATGAAGTCCCTGCCCTTCAGTGTTTTCAGTCTAGTAGGGGCCACGGATATTATATTTCAATAATTCTGAGACTTATATTTGAACATTTGTCAAGTCAGGATGCATCTTTAAATTGACAGGATATTATAATTTGATTGGCAGCATTTGTTTTTTATTCATGCCAAATAGAATAATAATATAATCAGGATTGTACAAATAACTATAAAATCTTAGTGGGTACTTGCTGAAGGAGAAGGTATATGGTGTTGTACAAGTATATAAAAGAGGACTCTGACTAGTTCAGGGAGTTGGGAAAAGCTTTCATGAAGAAATGATTGGTAGATGTGAAGTGTATGTAGGCAAGGTGTGTGGGGTCGGCAGGGCCAACCCGGTTTTCTCAGGCAAAGGTGGATGCCTGAGGTGGGAGAGCTGAGAGAAGGTGAGTAGGGCTGGAGCTGAGACCCAGGAGCTCAGCATGGGGGAGGCTGGCAATGTAGCTGGGTAGCAGACCCCCTCATAGCCTCACTGGGCAGGGGGTTTACTAGTTACCCTAAGAGCAGTGGGAAGCCAGTGAAGAGTTTTAAGCAGGGGGCTAACAGTCGGAGGTGCACTTTGAAGAGCTTGTTATGGCTGCTGATTGGAGTGGATGTGGGGAAAACAGTTGAGAGGCCACTGCAATTAGATGAAAAAAGATGGTGGCTTGGACAAGATGGGGGTGGAAAAGGAAATGGAGAGAAATGGATAGATTCAAGAAATCTTGAGGAGGTAAAGTTAACAAGACTTGGTGATTTATTGGCAAGGAAGAAGGAGTTGTAGAGAGTGACTCATGGGTTTCCATTTGGACAACTGATTGGTGCGGTGCCAGTCTCTGAGACAGGCTTCCCTGGAGCCTGGTAGGACCCAAAGATGTTAGAGAGGCTCCTGAGGCAGCTTGAGATAGGAAAGTGTGACACAGAAAATTGTATTTCCACCACTATTGATTAGTTTCTGACTTCCCATGCTGAGGAAAGCGTCAGGGGCAAGAGCAGGTCTGAATACAGAACTAAAGCAGTTGAGCACTTAGAAAAGGTGAGTCACATTGGAGTAGTTTAGCTCATACCCTTTTCTTAGGACAAGGTGAAGGATAGTTTTTTTGGTTGTTGTTTTGTTTTTTTGAAAGAGTCTCACTCTGTCACCCAGGCTGGAGTGCAGTGGTGCAATCTCAGCTCAGTGCAACCTCCACCTCCCGGGTTCAAGCAATTCTCGTGCCTCAGCCTCCCCAGTAGCTGAGACTACAGGCATGTGCGACCACACCTGGCTAATTTTTGTATTTTTAGTAGAGGTTTCACCATGTTGGCCAAGCTGGTCTCGAACTCCTGACCTCAGGTGATCCGCCTGCTTGGGCTCCCAAACTGTTGGTATTACAGGTGTGAGCCACCGCACCAGGCCAGGAACAGATTTTTTTTTTTTTTTTTGAGACGAAACCTCGCTCTGTCGTCCAGGCTGGAGTTGGAGTGCAGTGGCACGATCTCGGCTCACTGCAAGCTCTGCCTCCCAGGTTCACGCCATTCTCCCACCTCTCCCGAGTAACTGGGGCTACAGGCGCCTGCCACCATGCCTGGCTAATTTTGTTTTGGTATTTTTAGTAGAGATGGGGTTTCACCATGTTAGCCAGGATGGCCTCGATCTCCTGACCTCGTCATCTGCCCGCCTTTGCCTCCCAAAGTGCTGGGATTACAGGCGTGAGCCTCCGCATCTGGCCAGGAACAGATATTTTAAAGGCAGACATGAGAGGGCATTTTTAAATGCTGAGCATTCTCAGCATAGGGGAAATTGGCAGCAGTGAGGTACCTTCTGTTTAGCCAGATACCACCTTTCCCTGGAATTCCTCCCTATCACCCACTAACTTTCAGGCAAAGAGGCAGAAGGGCTGGGCCCTTTAGCTCCATCTCCAAGCCTCGGTTCACTTACATGAGTTTGTTTGTTTGTTTGTTTTTGAATAGGCAATACAGTCATATGGCTGCGTATTCAAAAGATACAAAAGCCATACAGGGAAAAGTCTCCCCTTTACCTCTGTCCCTTTCTACCATTTCTTGTGTGTCATCTTTTGTCTCTGATTTTTATACAAATGATAAAAGTTTGCTGCACCTTGCTTTTTTTCCCACTTGTTAATATATCTTAGAGATCATATTGAGACAACAAGCTGCTTCATTCTTGTTTATAATTGTTTAGTATTGTATTTTATGTATGTGTATAATTTCATAGCCCTTTACTGGTGGCTATTCATGTTGATTCCAATCTTTTGTTTTTACAAATAATACTGAAATGAAAACCTTAAACATACAGCATTTTGGCCATGTAGGGCTATGCCTATAAAATGAATTTTTAGAATTAGAAGGTTCTATATAGAGGTTTGTTCCATTTGTTCTTCATTCATTCAATATTTGCTGAATACCTATTATGTGCCAGATGCTGGTAGGTACCAGGAATCCAGCTTCCAACAAGTCAGATATGATCCCTGTGTTCATGGAATGTTATTACACTCTTGTTGGGGAAAACATATCCAGGCAAACATAATAATTACAAAATTATATACATAAGGAAACTAAAAAGGGGATCAGATAGAGAAATAGGAAGGAGCTATGTTAAACAGAGTCAGGAAGTCGTCTTAAAGCTTATCACTTAAGCTGAGAACTAAAGAATGGGATGCGGACAGCCATTCGGGGTAGGACAGGGCAACCTAAGCTGTTCAAAGCCTACATCCACAGGGAGATAATTCAGGATTTGTAGAGGAGGGGATGGACACCAAAAAGGGGATAGAGGTAAAGTCAAAGAGATGAAGTTGGCAATTCGATGTGGAAGATGTCAAAGAAAGTAGGTGGCTAAGGATGCGGTCAATTAGGGCAGGAAACTGGTCATGAAGAGATGAGAATTAGGGAGACAAGCATTTAAAAGAAGAGCGACTATTTGTGTTGAGAGAGCTTTGGAATGAATCTCTGTAAATGGGCTAATTAAGGTAGGGAAACCAGAAAAGAGGTGACTCCCTCCCTAGATACTTTGGGAATAGAAGAGACCTCTAAGTTATTTGAGAGAGGCACAGCCTTGCCGACAGGCAGGAGAATGGATTAGAATCCTTGGGTAGAGCCAGTCTTTGCCTGTAGTGAAGCCTCCTTCATCTTTTCTGTTGCTTTGGCAAAATGGAAACTTTCAAAATAAAGATGACATTCAAGGGACTCAGCCAGCTGGCTCTGAGCTGGCACGAGAGAGCAAACCTACCAAGGGCTCAGGGCTTGGGGTGGGCAGGAAATCGGGCTTGAAGACCCTCCTGAACTTTGTGCTCCTTTTTCATCCTCACCACTTCTGCTTCCCTTCTGCAAAAAGCCCATCTCTGTGCCCATCCTGGGTCCTATGACTTTTCTCTCCCTCAACAGTCGGTTCCCGATTCTGGTCCCCGGCCCCCAGCAGCGCCTGCCCCCTTCCCACCGGGGCCCCCCATGATGCCACCACCCTTCGTAAGTTTTATGTCTTTCCCTGGGCTTGGCTTTTCCAGCCTGCACCCCCAGCTCCCCAGCCCCTAGCCACTGCTGCATCACCAGCACAGTTTTCCTGTAATGCCCCTTTTGCTGCCCTTGGAAGAGGGATGGTTTTACTTGGGCATTGGGGTGGGGAGAGCTGTTGTGAAGCTCTCAGTACATAACATTGACAATTCCCCCTTTGTCTTTTTGACCTTAGGACACACTGGGGCTGGAGGTAGGAGAAGTGGAAGGGAAAAGACCCCATTAATGTGAGGGCAGGGTGGGACTATCTGTCTCTTTCACTACTCCTTACCTGTGCTCTTTAAATATGCCACAGAATTCGGGCTGGAATGGCATTGGTGGTCATGAGTTGGAGAGAAAGGGATGGGAGGCAGGGGACTGGGGTACTTGGGTACCTGGATACCTGCCTTCTGCCCCTTCATCTGAGAGGCCTCTTTGGGGGAGAATTGCTGAAGAGGTGGAGCCTTCCAGTCTCAGTCTGGTGCTGTTAAACTTCCCTTATTATTCCTTTCCTTTCCCATTATAATTAAGAAGCTGTGCGCTTGCCTGTTAGACCCCAGTTATCAGTCTTTCTCAGTGGTGAGGAGGGAGGCAGTTTCATGCCTTGTGCTTCTCAAACTAAAGCCTTGGAATTGCCTCAGAGGAGGGTAGAGGGTCAGGGAGGGAGGTGGTGGATATTTCCTGACAGGTCCTCTCTTCCTCTGACAAGGCGATGTCTTCCCTGCTCAGTGTCTGTTCCTTTCCTCATTTCCAGATGCCCCCTCCAGGGATCCCCCCACCCTTTCCTCCGATGGGGCTACCCCCCATGAGTCAGAGACCACCAGCTATCCCCCCCATGCCACCTGGCATCCTGCCCCCAATGCTTCCACCAATGGGGGCGCCACCACCACTCACACAGGTAATTGTTTCTCCTCCCCTGGGGCCTCAGAAAACCCTGTCACTTTAGCTGGGGGTGGAGATAAGAGTGGGCATGTGGGCCTCAGAAACTGGGGAAGGAAGGGAGCTTTGGGGCAGATCCATGTGGACTTGTCTGCTGAATGACTGAGACAACTCTCAGGCAAGGTGAGAGGCCAGAAGCTGGGGATTGCCTGAGGAAGTGCCCAAGTGAGGGTCATGGCTCCAGTGAGATCTCTCAGGACCCTTTGAGGTACCCTGTCCCTCCTGTTCCAGCCCTTACCTTGGTGGTTGGTTTCTGTCTTCTTTGTATCCTTAGATACCAGGAATGGTACCTCCGATGATGCCAGGAATGCTGATGCCAGCGGTGCCTGTCACCGCAGCGGTAAGCGCTAGGGGCCAGCAGGTAGCAGGCTCTGCCCTGCAGTCCCGTGAGTCTGACTTGGAATACAGGGCTACAACCTCCATTCTTTCCCTCTTCTCATCGCATCCACCCAGGTCCCCAGCAGCACTCCCCACACTCAAATCCTCCTCGCCAGCCATGTATTCAGCTCTTCTAGTTTCCCACTCATCCCCAAAAGCATATACATTCTCTTGTTACTCCCATGCCTTGTCCAGCTCCCTTAAGGAGCACACTTATTTTCACAGAGCCACACACTGTGAACACATGAATACAGTTCTTCACATCCTCTTTGTCCCCAGAAGAGTCAGTAGCACCTGGGGATCTTGCTGTGCCTTCTTATGCTATTGCTCAGTGTAGCAGAGTCTGGGTAGGATATAGAATTTGGCATCCACTGTGAAGGAATGTGCCTTGGGAGTTGTCTCAACCAAATACTCTCACTTGAGGAGAACGAAGAATGGAGCTGCTATGTGATTCTCCCCTGGGATCCCAGAGCCACGGCCCTAAAGGGTGGGGGAAGCCTGTTAGGGAGCAGACATCTCTAGGAGCAGGACACATGGATTCTGGCCTGGCCTGCTTCTCTATCCCCCATGGCCTGGGTCCTGGGGGCCACTGGGCTTGGCCCCAACCCTTCCCCCTCCTCTTTCTTCGGCAGACGGCTCCGGGTGCGGACACCGCCAGCTGTGAGTCTTCTGGGGGTCTGCTCCCCCCAGGCTCGGAGGTTGGGGGGCATAGGGGAGAGGGGACCGTGGACTGGAGCCCACCCTGGATCATGCCTGTTGGGATGCCAGGGAGCCTGGGATATTGATGGGACCAGGGGAATATTTACTGGGGATGGAATACGGGAGGCATAGGTGGGGATAAGATGGAGGTTGGAGCAAGGACTTAGTATGTATCCTGTGGCTTTTTTTTTTTCTAGCTGCTGTGGCTGGGACAGGCCCTCCGGTGAGTTCTTCCAGCTCAGGGGTCTCTGGGTAGAAAACCTGAGAGTCGGGGACTGATGGTTACGTCTTTGGGGTGAGGAGAGGCTTTTGAAAAGGGGCCTTGACTACCATTCTGTGCCCCCCCCCCACCCAGAGGGCCCTATGGAGTGAGCATGTGGCCCCAGATGGGCGCATCTACTACTACAATGCTGACGACAAGCAGTCCGTGTGGGAGAAGCCCAGCGTGCTCAAGTCCAAGGCAGAGGTCCTGAGCTGGGCTTTCTGGCCCTTCCTTTCAGCTGCCCTGACCCTTCCAAGTCTTTGGCCTTCCCTTAGTCTCTAACCATACTCATGATGGTTCCTCTGATCCCAAGGTCCAGGGTCCCTGACCACTCCCCACCCTCCCTGGAAATATCTCCATAGGATCTCAAGAAGTCCACCTTCCCCAGTTTGAGCCAGGCCAGGTGGTAGCTAAAGGTTCCTGTGTCCTCTACTCACTGGGTCTCCTTAGCTCCCCTGACTGGCTGGAGAGCATGCCCAGCCCACTGATGGCTCCTATCCCATCCTCTTGCAGCTGCTCCTGTCGCAATGTCCCTGGAAAGAGTACAAGTCAGACACAGGCAAACCTTACTACTATAACAACCAGAGTAAAGAGTCTCGCTGGACCCGGCCCAAGGATCTGGATGACCTAGAGGGTGAGACGTCCTACGAGTGGGCCGGGTCAGGAGTTCTGGAGGTTCTCTGTTGCCCCTGTGACTGACTGTGTTATCTTTTCCCATCGCAGTTCTAGTCAAACAAGAAGCTGCAGGGTGAGTGACTTGCCCAACTATCCATTTATAGTTGGGGCACCTGGAGTGTGGGAATAGACTCTCTCGCTATGATTTCTACACTGTGGGAGGAAGAGCCAGTTTTGTCTCCTTGTGGAGTCATCCCCTCTGGCCCCAGTCTTTCCCAGGATAGAGAGACCAGCCAGCCCCTGAACTCCTCCATTCCTGCTCTCCTCCTGGACACTGCCCTTCTGGCTCATCTGCAGGAAACAGCAGCAGCAGCTGCCACAGACACTTCAGCCACAGCCGCCTCAGCCACAGCCTGACCCCCCACCTGCACCTCCTGGCCCCACCCTAGTGCCCACAGGCCTCCTGGAACCTGAGCCAGGTGGGAGTGAAGATTGTGATGTGTCGGAGGCCACCCAGCCCCTGGAACAGGGGTTCCTGCAGCAGCTGGAGGAGGGCCCCAGCAGGTGAGGGCTGCCCCCCATGGCATTCCCGATGTTGGCCTCAGACTCCCAGCCTGGTTCAACCCTTGTCCTCTGCTGGGCCTCTCTCTCAGGAGGGGTTTGAAGATCTGGGTGTGACCTCTGAAGGGCAGAAAAAAGCTGCCCTGAGGAACAAGGAGGAGATGATAGGTTGCCAAGAGTTCAGGGCACTGAAAGCTGTGAGGGCTGGGGGACCCTGTGGCTGAGTCCCCTGTGCCCTCCAGTTCTGGACAGCATCAGCCACAGCAGGAGGAGGAAGAATCAAAGCCAGAACCAGAGAAGTCTGGCCTCAGTTGGAGCAACCGGGAGAAGGCAAAGCAGGCATTCAAGGAACTGCTGAGGGACAAGGTGCTGGAGTGGGGCTCCCAGGGAAGGTTTGGAGGGGGCTGGAGCAGGGCAGGCCCCATGACTCCCACCTGCTTCATTCCAGGCTGTCCCCTCCAACGCCTCATGGGAACAGGCCATGAAGATGGTGGTCACCGACCCCCGTTACAGGTAGGCCTGGGCAGAGGGAGCCAGGCCCTGTTCATGAGAGCTGCTATGCTAGGGACTTCCTAAGAAACCCCAGCTCAACACTCAGCCCTAAGGGAACCAGAGTCAGGACAATGATAGATTGGGCTGGGGAGCAAGGGGAAGAAAAGCTGGAGGGCCTCCAGGAGAAGGAAAGGAAAGGTATCTGACACAACACATTCAATAAATGCTTATTGGATTGAATCAAACTGAATTGAATTAATTGGGGAATGAGGGTGCTGGATAGGGTGACTTGAGAACCCCAAAGCAAAAGGGCCCAGTATTTGCAGTGTCTTGGAGCTGCATCTCTTCCCCTCACTTCCTGTCACCCCTACTTCTCCATGAATGGTGTTCAGATCCCAGACATCTGTGCCCTTGAAGCCGCTGCAGCCTGTAGTGTCTCATGACCCTCCAGTGTGGGCTGTGCAGGGTGGTTCAGGGTGACTTCTCTATCCCCATCCCACTCCTACCCTTTATCCTAGTGCCTTGCCCAAACTGAGTGAGAAAAAGCAGGCATTCAATGCCTACAAGGCGCAGCGGGAGAAGGAGGAGAAGGAGGAGGCCCGTCTAAGGGCCAAGGAGGCCAAGCAGACCCTGCAGCATTTCCTGGAGCAGCATGAACGCATGACCTCCACCACCCGCTACCGGTCAGGGGGCCAGGCTGGACTGGGGGCTTGGGAACCCTGAGAACACAGAGGTCCAGGGTCTCTGTTCTCTGTCTACCTACTCACAGCTCATATGCTCTACAGGCGGGCAGAACAGACCTTTGGAGACCTGGAGGTCTGGGCTGTGGTCCCTGAGAGGGATCGAAAAGAGGTTTATGATGATGTCCTCTTCTTCCTGGCCAAGAAGGAGAAGGTAATGGTCGCTGGGCAGGATCCATCAGCCCATCTTATCCTGGACTTTCCTTGTCTTTGCTTTGTTATGGACCCTAGCCATTTACTTCTCCACTTCCCCAGTGTCCCAGCTTCTGACTTGGAAGCTGGCATGGGACTTACACATCCCATTTCTGCTCTGGGCCTATAGTCCTGGGTGTAGTGAGGAGAAGTCTCTGAGAGATGGGTCTGTAACCTGTACTCCCTCCCCTTCCCTGAGACATGAAAGTCTTGAGTATGGCCTTCTTCCTACGGTTCCCTAGCTACCTTTCCCCAGGTCCTCCTCTGCCCAGGCCTACTTGGGTAGCTCTGGCCTGCCCTGCCTCACCCTGATCCTGTGGCTCCCCAGGAACAGGCCAAGCAGCTCCGGCGCCGCAATATCCAGGCCCTAAAGAGCATTCTGGATGGGATGAGTAGTGTCAACTTCCAAACCACGTGGTCCCAGGCCCAGCAGTACCTCATGGATAACCCCAGCTTTGCTCAGGACCATCAGCTGCAGAGTAAGCCTGGGCCTCCAATCCCAGCTATCCCTTTCCCTTACTGGACCTGGGACCCCAGAGTCTGCCTCACCCCACTCACCTGTACCTCCTGCCCTCCCGGACACCCTAGGAGTACTCAACACTCACCCATTCCTTGTACTTCTCTGGACTCTGGGGATACCAGAATGTTTCAGGACACCCCTGCCTCTGGGGTCCACTGTTGGGCTAGACATTGTGTGTCCTTGGAGGAGGAGCTCTAGGATAGGAATCTTAAGTCCTAGAGATGTCATTGATGATGGTTTTAGCTCATGTGAATATGGTCTTAAAGCATCATAGCACTACACGCCTCAAGTGGTCACATGTTACAATAGACTGTTGTTGGCCTGTAGTCACTGATGATACTGAAATTCACTTTCTAAAATTGCATCAAAGCCTGATTGATTCCCAGTTCCCTAAGATGTGAAACGTCAGATCCCAAGACAACTGGTTTCATGTTATGGCTTCTAATAACTGAATTCACAAGAGCTGAATACTTGCTCATTTATTCTTATACAATTAATGATTCCCTCTTAAGAACCACCATTCCAGTGGCTGCTCCCACAGAGCCCTCTCCAGGCCCTTCCCCCACCACCCTGGGTATCCCTAGCACCTGTAGGACAGCATCGTTGAAACATTAGGGGTGCTGGGGTCTGAGAGGGTGTCCTCCTGGTACAGTGCCCGCTGAACCTCCTGCCTGTCTTTAGACATGGACAAGGAAGATGCACTGATCTGTTTTGAGGAGCACATTCGAGCTTTGGAGAGGGAAGAGGAGGAGGAACGGGAGCGGGCCCGGCTTCGGGAGCGACGCCAACAACGCAAGAATCGGGAGGCCTTCCAGGTATCTTTGCCGTCCTCTCTAGATCAGAGCTCGGCTCTGCCCTAGAGCACCTCTTCACCCATTCCCTGCCCCTTTCTGGATAGGCTGCCTGTTCTTTATGTGCCTAGCCTGTCCAAGCTCCATGAGACCTCTCTCTGCCTGCAGTCTGTTTCTGCTGTACCCCCTCAATTCTGGACTGTGCTCTTCTAGGGAGACTAGATGTATGCACCACCCAGAAACTGCCAGCAGAGAGCACCCTACAGGCACGACTTGGCAGCTAGGCCATGTTTATTTCCCTTGGTGGGGCGCCAGACAGGCAGAGTTTATTCCCCCACCTTGCGGGTGGTAGTGGGGGTGGTAGTGCTACGGGTTACTGCAGGCAGGTTTCTGTTTCTTTGCCTCCCGGGAATGGCTTGTTCTCACTTTTTTGTTCTGTCCCTCTCTGTGTATTTACATTCTCTCCTTTTGCATTGTTCTCAGCCTTCCATCTGCATCTCTTCATCTCTGCCTCTTTCCTGCATCTCCTCAATCTTGATTGTCCCTGCCTCTTCCTCTGCCATTCCCTCTCTTCCCCCTCATTCTGTGGCTCTGCCTCCCTCCTTGTCTCACTCTCCCTATAACTGGCCTCTCCCTGCTCAGACCTTCCTGGATGAGCTGCATGAGACAGGGCAGCTGCACTCTATGTCCACCTGGATGGAGCTATATCCAGCAGTCAGCACTGATGTCCGTTTTGCCAACATGCTGGGCCAGCCGGGTAAGGCAGCCAGGCTAGGCAGCCAGGCTCCCCCTTCTCTGGCCTGGCTTCCTGCCCTGCCAGCCTCTCTGTACCCCCTGCTCCCTGGTCCTATCCTCGGCGCAGCCCCCAGGCCTTGGGAAGCTGCCGCCCGCCAGGCCCCCCTCCCTCCCTCCTTGCAGGCTCCACGCCTCTGGACTTGTTCAAGTTCTATGTGGAGGAGTTGAAGGCACGATTCCATGATGAAAAGAAGATCATTAAGGACATCCTTAAGGTGAGGGAGGCTGGGGTTATGGATGGATACAGGATGGACGCAGGGCACACTCCCTGCAGAGGACTCCCTGATAAGTCCTGTTTTGCAGGAGCATTACAGCTTGGTTCAGCAGATACCTACTGTGATCCTTTACTGTGCACTAGGGATACAGTAATGAATACACAATTTCTACCCACAGGAGTTCATGGTCTAATAGGAAGATATACATGAGAACTGTTATACAAAGGGGCAAGTGTTACTACAGAGACAGGAATCTGAAGAACTAACATTTGAACTGCACATTTAGAAATCAGTAGGTGGAAGAGGTTGGAGTGTACCCAGGGTCCTAAGAGCAAAGGCAAGGGGGTGGAAAGGGCATGCCAGGTCTGAGGAGGAAGAAGCATAGCTAATTGTAAACTGGTAGCACACAGATTGTTCTGGCCTGTACAGTGTTTTTTAAAAAATTTGGAATTTGTTGCTAACATTTTAAAACCAGGAAACGTCACATAAAAAATCTGAATCTTTAGCTTCTCTTGTCAATATGGATTATCTAGCAGCATTGAGCTGGATTTGCAAGGCATTCTGCAGACTCAAGTTGAGATGCCACTTTAGAAAGGGCAAGTCATCCTTCTCACCATTCCTTAGTGCCTTCTTGATACTGTCATAAGTGTCAGCTGCCATTTACCATCATTCATGGCCTGTTGCTTTTCTTCTACTGGAGAAGAGAAATAGTTCTCAATATTTACATCTTATCAAAAGTGGAAAAGTGAGTGAGTGATGGACTAAACTTGTGTTCCAAAAGAAAAAACAAAGAGAAAGCATATTTCTTTATGGAAGTGAAGATTCTAATGCATTTGAGGAGATAATACAGTACAGTGGTTAGGAGCAGGACTGGAGGCAGACTGTCTACAGTAAAAGTCTAGCTTAACTGCTTGCTAGTTGTGTGACCTTGCACAGGTCACTTGACCTTTCTGACCCTGTTTCCTCATCTAAAAAATGGTGAGTGTTCTACCAGAGTACACCTAATTACAGAGATTAAATGGTACCTGGGTTGAAAGGGATCTGGAAATAAAGCTAGAAATGTCTCACTGCACATCTATTTCTTTGAAGTACTGTTTTGCCTTACAAATTCACGTAGGTGTTGCATTTTGACACCATATTACCTCTCTATTTAATATAAATTTAATATTTTAAATTACTTACCATTAGGTAAGATATATCATACTGTCCTGAGGTATCCTCTTTCTCTGGAACCATATGCCCCAGTTTGGAAGTAGAGCCCTGCATGTAAAGTGCCTTGAATGCCAAAATAAGAAATTTGGATTTTTCTCTCGTAAGTAATAAGGAACCAGGGAATGATCAGATTAGATGGTGTATAGTAGAACCTTTCAGTCTAGAGTATGTCCTTATGTCCTTAGGGAAGGTTGTGGTGGTAGGTAGAGCAGTTCTTGAAGCCTCAGAATACTAAAACTGATAGTGGTAATTCAAATAGTCATATTCTTCTCACTTATCCCCAGACCTCTCTCCTACTGTTGGGGCTACTTGGTACAAAAGTCCAAGAAGCACTAGCTGCTAGGAGCTGGGTTAGAGGGATGGAAGAGGGTCAGTAAGGAGAAAAGTCAGTAGGCTGTGCAGGACTCTCGGTAGACAGTGATCCTAGCCAGGGCAGTGGGGACAGCAGAAGAAAAGAGCAGGCTATAGCACTCCAGCTGTGCTTCTGAGACACTCTGGGTTTCTGTATAGGTGCCTTGAGACAAGCAAGGGTTGGGGTTGAGTATGGGGGGATTTTGTGCTGCTTCCTGTTTTCAAGTGAGGCAGCTTGAATCTTTTTTATGCATAGAGGTTCTACATAAGATTTCTATGTTAATAAACTGTTTCTGCTGTTTAAAAAAAAAAGGGTGGGGGGGAGAATTTAAAACCAGTGGGATAGAGTCACTAAGTAGAACTGACAGATTTTGTGAAATGGAGGGAAAAGAAGGAATCAGAGGTGTCAGGGAAGTGGATGATGGCACCACTGATAAGGATAAAACAAGAAGAGCAAGGCTGTAGAAAATAGGAATTCTATTTGGGGAATTACTCTCAAAGCAAATATCATATTTTAAAACAAAATAATCATATAAACTAGAAATGCCTTATCCTGGGATAGCTAAATTTTATTGGACAATTAACTTTTAGCCAGAGTGGCTGATTGATAGGCCTGTAGGGGCCTATCCTGAGTCCTGTCTCTCCACACCACCTGAGAAAGCAGCTTTTTTAGACAGTTCTCTTCCTCTTTCCCCATTTGGGTTCCTGCCTATGGAGGGCAGATGAGCCGAGTCCCTCTTGCTTTCCACAGCCAGGCAGACCATAATGGTACCTCTCATCCCATAGGATAATGCAAAGAGCCCTGGACTTAGAACACGCAGACAGATCTGGGTCAGGGAGATCCATGGAGGGTGCTCATGAGAAATATATTCTCTTGAGATCTGTTGAATTTGAAGTGTCTGAAATATCCAGTCTAGGATGAGTTTGAAAATCAGGAGAGATGAAGGATGAGGTTGCTAGGGAGTACAAATTGAGTAGTGAAAGAGGACTAAGTGCTATTCTCAGGAACATGCATATGCAAGAGAAGTAATAAGAGGTGAGAGAGGAGTCGACCTGGAGAGGGGAGTGTTGAAGAAGTAATTGGTAGAGGCACTGAGGACCAGATGAGTGAGGAGCAAGAAGGAGGCCTTGGATTTGGCTAGCAGACACAAGCAACCTTTGGGAGAGTAGTGTCATGGAGGCGGCATAGGGACCACACATGTTTTAGAGTCAGATAACTCCTGGTTGCTTATTGGCTCTGAGATCTCCGTAAGTTCCATGTCTCTGAGCCTGTTTGCTCACCTGTAAATTGGATAATTCATAGGTAAGGTTGTGAGAATTAAATAACATTTGTAAAGTATCTAATAGGTTCTCAATAAATGTTTATTCCTTTTCCTTTCTGCTGCATTTCAAGAGGTTTTGAAACAAAGGAAAACAGCAGAGGTAGTTAGCTTGATGAAGGGGACAGCATGGTGGAAAGGATGTTCCAGGTTAGGTGAGGTGTCTCCTTGATGGAAGGAGCCAGTGACGAGGGTGACTTGGAGCTTTCAATTCCCTGAGAATGAATGCTGTGTTGATAAGGACTGGGGCAGGGTTGAGGAAGTACCCTTGGAAAGAAGCAATGCGAGGAACACACCTCTGCCATCAGCAGAAAGGCCAGGGGAGGTGAGAGCTATGTGGAGGGAGAGGAAGGGAATCTGACCTGTGCTTAACTGATGTGAGAGCCAGACTTTGAACTTTAGTGGCTTCCTTTACCACTCATGTCATCTTGGGCCAACTGAGATCACTTTTCTAAGCCTCTGCTTCACTGGAATGTTGTGAGGCCTAAATGAGAAGCACAAGAGCCTGGTCCGTGGAGATATTTTTAGTATTGGTGGGGAGCTGTACACCTGGTGGCCTCCATTTCTCCCATGGACTAAGTTACCTGGGTTGGTGTGGTGCTTGAAAGCACAGACTTTGGGGATAGAGAGACCCAGGGTAGGGTTCTTGCCTAGCTATACATCAGCTGTGAGACCTTGGGCAAGTGCTTGGTTTCTCCTTCTGTGTAAAATTAGGATACTAGGACCTATTCTTAAATGTAGAACCAAGAGGATTAAATGAGATAATGTGTGAAACACTCATCGTGGTACCTGGTACATAGTAAGCACTCAATAAGTAGAGCCAAAGGGTAGGGGTCAGCAAATGTTGACTGAGAATGCATGGAAGCTCTACTGAGCAGCAGGAGGGCCCAGCTGGGGCCAGAGCTTTAAGCCAAAGGAACAAAAGTTAATTTTGAGAAACTCATGCATTAATCAGCAGTTGGGAGACATCTCCCAACCCCTTCAGCTCCATGTGACATCCAAACCAAGGCTAGGCATGGGGGCTTAATTGTCAAGTGATGAGGACTTGGATAACTTGGTTTCTAATGCATATCACAGTCCTGTGGATCTCTTCTGGAGGCAAGGGCCTTCTTGACCATCTGTAGTGTGACCACTCTGCCTGCCAGCTTTGGCCTCAAGGCACGTGGTACCCCTGCTTCATGTACTGCTGTGCCCACAGGACCGGGGCTTCTGTGTGGAGGTGAACACGGCCTTTGAGGACTTCGCCCACGTCATAAGCTTTGACAAGAGGGCTGCCGCACTGGACGCAGGCAACATCAAGCTGACCTTCAATAGTGTGAGGGGCTGGGCAGGGCATGGGGCTCAGTTCTGTAATTCATCCCAGTGCCTTGTTCCATTTCTTCTCACTCACTGTCCGACTATATTCCCAATTCAGGGGATGGTGGTAGAAGCCCAGACCCTAACTTTCCACCTCCTAAGGTATGCCTGAGTGGGACCCGGCATCCACCCTCCTGGGTGACCCTGTTCCATGTCCCTTCTTTTCTCAGCTGCTGGAGAAAGCAGAGGCACGGGAGAGGGAGCGGGAGAAGGAGGAGGCACGCAGGATGCGGCGCAGGGAAGCTGCCTTTCGAAGCATGCTGAGGCAGGCTGTGCCTGCTCTGGAGCTAGGCACTGCCTGGGAAGAGGTCAGGAGCGTAGCCTGGCCCCAAACACCCCTCAAGCCTGAGGGCAGCGGTGCTTCACCACTGAGGGCCCACCCCAGTCACGTCACAGCCCTGGGCCAGCTCCAGTTCCCTTCCTTTCTCTGCCCCAGCCCTGCCCTGTGCTCATGGCGGTGTCCAGGCCAGGCTGAGTGGGGCCTAGTCTGATCAGCAGTGCTCTCCTCGTTCAAGGTCCGTGAGCGTTTTGTGTGTGACTCAGCCTTTGAGCAGATTACCCTGGAGTCGGAGCGGATCCGGCTCTTCCGGGAATTCCTACAGGTGCTGGAGGTGAGGCAGGCTTGTCCTCTGGATCTGCCCCAGGCCCTTGAACTCCTTAGACCAGTTCAACAGAGACCTCAGTGGCCTCCCTCTTACCCTTAGGGTACTCCTGGCCAGCTAAGGAAGGGGAGGCCTGAAGGATCCCTGGGATAAGCAGAAGGCTCTAGCCTGAGAAAGGGAGGCAAAGCCAGATTTTAGGAGGTAGAGTCCTTCCTGGGGCTAAGTCTGGTGCTGTCCTCACCCTTCTTCCTCTGCCTCTAGCAGACTGAATGCCAGCACCTCCACACCAAAGGCCGAAAGCATGGCAGGAAAGGCAAGAAGCACCATCGCAAGCGTTCCCACTCACCCTCAGTGAGTAAGCGGGTAGAAGGGATGTGGGGGAAGCTGGGTTGTTTTGGGGAAATAAACACTTTTGGTTTCCCCTTACATTATCTCCATTGGAGGGAAATTTGAGGATTCCTTTGGCCCTGGATCCTCCTCCTCTCTCGAATTCCCAGATGAGGGCTTCTGGAGGGCAGATAACCTCTGTACTGATACGTATGTGCTGATCTGCCCAGGGCTCTGAGTCAGAAGAAGAGGAGCTGCCCCCACCATCTCTCCGGCCCCCCAAGCGGAGGCGGCGGAACCCCTCAGAGTCAGGCTCTGAGCCCTCTTCCTCACTTGATTCAGTTGAAAGTGGGGGTGCTGCCCTTGGAGGACGGGGCTCCCCTTCCTCCCATCTTCTTGGAGCAGGTAAGCAGTTGCTGTGAGCCTAGAAGCTGGAGAACTGTTGTCCCAGACTGAGGGGATGCCCTCCGCAAGCCCCAGCTCCTTTGAGGGTAGACTGGATTAGGAGGGCTGCACCTGTGGGAGTAGAAAGAACTTCCTCTACCTGTCCAGGCAAGAAGCTGGAGAAGGAAAACCGGACTGGAATTCCTCAGAGCATGAGGTTCCTGCCTGTGAAGAATGAACACGGGCTAGAACAAAGAAAAAGAAGAGCCTTCCTTTCTCCTGTTGGGACTTAGTAGGGATTTTTCTATCCCCAGATCATGGCCTTCGGAAAGCCAAGAAACCAAAAAAGAAAACTAAGAAGAGAAGACACAAGTCGGTGAGTGAAGGAACTTCTACCTAAGCCCCTGCTATTTTGTGAGCTCTGTTCTACCTGACTCCCAGACTATCCACAGGTACTGAGGAGGTGGGCTCTGGACTCTTACAGAACAGTCCTGAGAGTGAGACAGACCCTGAGGAGAAAGCTGGCAAGGAGAGCGATGAGAAAGAACAAGAACAGGACAAGGACAGGGAGCTCCGGCAGGCAGAGCTCCCTAACCGTTCCCCAGGCTTTGGAATCAAGAAGGAGAAGGTGAGGGGCAGGGGCCCTAGGCCAGTCAGCACGCTGGTCAAGCCTCCACGGCCCTCAGTGCCGGCTAAGGGTGAGCTGTGCCTTTGCTCCAACAGACAGGCTGGGACACGTCAGAAAGTGAGCTGAGTGAGGGTGAGCTGGAGAGGCGGCGGCGGACACTCCTACAGCAGCTGGACGATCACCAGTGACCCGATGAGCTGTTCTCTGCCTCGGGTCTGTGTGAGGCCGTGGCTCCTGGGCCACCCTCACCATCTGCCTCAGACTTCTTCCTTAGTCTGGTCTGTGTCCACTTTTTCTAAAGTAACCCCACCCCCAGCACACCATTGTTGGCACCTCTCAAGGTTGCTGTTGGTGTTCAAGGTTCCCCTACTCCCTGGACTAGTGCAGTCCTTGCCCTCAGCCCCAGACCAGAGATGGGTGGTATGTGCCATGTGGGGTGGGTGATGCCAATAGATAAAAGTGTGAGAGAAGGGGTCTCCAGGGAAGAGTGACAGGCTGATGGGCACAGCCTGGGTGGCAGAGGGCAGGGTCGTCACCCTCTAGCATCAGTGCCTGCTCCTGCCTGCCCTGGTCCTGAGGCTCCACCACTTCTTCCTCCACCCAGGACCTAATGTACGTGTGTTTTGTTTTTGTTTTTTAAATAACAATATTTATAACATGGTCAGTGACTCTTCCATGTGCTACTGGGGCAGGCTGGGGACTGGACACATGCCCAGCAGAGGGCACTAGTGTCTCACGGCAGGCCTGCTTCCCTTTGTGTGACTAGAGCCCACCCAGCCAGTTCTCCTTTCCCCAGAGTTCTGATCTCATCTCCGAAAAAGATGCAGTGCCTCAAAGATTTCTTTTCTGTCCCCATGGCCCAGGTCGGGCTAAGTGGACACCCTAAACCCCTACGCTCAGAAACAGGAGACAAAGTCAGGCCTGGTGCATCAAGCCTTTGTTGAGAGAGGGAGAGTCTGAGGTTTATGTACAAGAGGAAAAGGAGGTGGTACATGTACAAAAAAATGGGCCCCCACATTCCCTTCCAGGGGCAGAGGAGAAACAGGAAGGTGAGCAAATAGTCAGCCAAGACCACCATGCTCCTTGTCCCCTGCCAAAAAACAAACAAACAAAAAAACGTAGCTGAGGAAAGAAGGTGAAGAGTTGGCCCACCCTTTCTCCAGCCATCTGCAGAGAGGGGTTGGTGCAGAGAAAACCTCTGCTTTTCTGCCCACCTTGACAAGGACAGTGTGAGCCTAGAATGAAATGGGCAGAGAAATAAGGGCAGTGAGTCTGACATCTTTCCTCTTACCCTTATCACTAGGGCACAGCTGGCACGGCCCATGCCTCAGAGGGCCTTGCTCCTGGTAAGAGATGAACTGAGACTGGCAGAGTCCCAGGGCTCCCTAAGCCTAGGTACGTCTAGACCAGAGCTGACCATGGGCCTGCAAAAAGGAAGGGAAAAAAAAAGAAAGGACAGTTGCTCTCTCCTCTCATCCCTCTGGGCTCTAGTGGGAGAGAGATCTACATGCCCTGTTTAGGCTAAAGCTGGACATGGTTTTTCCCAGCCTTGAGCTGACCCTTGGTGACCCTTCAGGAAACGAAGTCAAAGACCTTGGGGGCAAAGTGCAGTACTGGAGGCACCAGGGACCTACAGACCTAGTGCCCATAGTGGCACAAGTAGAAAGATCCAGCCTTAAGAGCTGGGGTGGATATAGTTGAGAGCAACACAGCCCTCTCCTGGGCCCTTGGCCAATTCCAGGTCCACTGGTTGGACTTGTAGGTCTCTGAGGGCTGAAGTGCTTCTGCCTCCAAGAGGGTCTCAGTGGGGGCCTGGAGCCCGAGGGGGACCACTGGGTGGCGCAGCACTCCTGGCTTGGTGGCGAACAACCATAGGCTGGCAGTGGAGGCCTGTAGGGGAAGACAGAGACCTGTGAACAGGATGGTAGGCTGAGCCAGGACAGTGCCCTCAGGAGCAGCCCCACAGGTAGGGCCAGGGAGGAGCCAGCGGTGAGGCAGATAAACAGGAGGCTTAGAGGTTTGAGGGGTACCCAGCTGGGGAGATTGCTGGGCTTTGCATTTCAGTGGATCAGGTTGGGGGTGACTAGAGGCCACTGGGCAGTGGACAGAGACAAGGTAGATGCATTCAGAAAGAGCCAGAAGGAAAAGACCCCAGGCTGACTGGACATCAGGAAACAGATCAAGGGACATCTGATACCTCCTGGTCAGAAGCTACTACCAGAGCTCTTATAAGAGAACCGAACCCTAGGGGAAGGTTCCTTAGGCCTGGGTATGGACCCTCAACCTCAGCCTCAAAGATCAGAACTGTAGGCCTGGTCCTGCCTGCTCTGGCCCGTCCTCAACACTGGCCTGGCGACTCCCTACCCACTGGGTCTTAGTAGAAGCCAGGACAGCATTAGTGGGAGAGACCACTTCCCTAAGGACACATGCAGGGGATATGCCACACTTCTCAGAGCATGGGGCATGCAAGAAGTATGTGTCCCCATCGCTGGGAGGCTGCCAGAGGGTGATTGCAAATCATGCAGGAAAGGAAGTGCCTGTGGTCTCCAGCAGGAATCCTGGGAGATGGGCATGCAGAGGGGGCAGCTGCGGTGCCCAGTACCTGTCGGGCCCCAGCCTTGGGGGCTAACAGTTTGACTCATCATGGTGGGCTGCATCACAGAAGAAGCGTGAGCCCCGCTTGGCAGTACGGGCCGTGAAAGGGACACTCTTCAGCACTGTGGCCCAGGAGAGAGACACAGTGGTCAGGCCTCATGGGGGGTGGGATGGGAGGAGAGCCCAAAGGAGTTAGGTTGAGCTTTGGGATCTGGGTGCAATGGCCAGGCCCCAGGGAGTGAAAAAGGGCCCCACCTGTGATGATGTCCTCGATGGTACCATCCTTCCCCTCATAAACAGGCCGGTGTTCCTTGGCCTGGCGCCGCCTCAACTCTGCTATTAACTCCTGCTGTTGCCACTTGTTCCGCTGGGATGGGGTCTAGGGCCAAGAATGTGGAGGGGGAAGGAAGTCATCACTGACCTAATGTGGGACTGGTTCCTGCCGCAAGGTGCAGTCTGAGGATGCCACTGCTTGTGCACTGCTAGGAATCCCCAAAGGCCCTCCCTCCATCCCTCTGGATGCCAGCCCACTGGCCCTCTGGGTGGTCTGTCCACTCCAAGTTTTCATCTCCCCTAGCCTTCTGACCCCCAGCCCCCACTCTTTTGCCTTGTCGTCTTCCAGGCCCCAGCTCTTGGTCCCACCCACCTTGGCATCCAGTTTCTTGGCTTCCTGAGCCAGCTGCTTCTCCCGCATTACCTCCTCCTGCTTCTTGCGGGCTTCATTCTCTTGTTCTGCTTCCTAAGAGCCATAGAAGATGGGTGGGGGCTGGGGGTGAGGCTCACAGGCTGTGAGGGGAGGGGCTCACACTGAGGTGGAGAGTGGGTGGCAGTGAGACCCGCTAACTCCAGGTGGCCACCCTCTGGAGGGGCACTTCCTGCCCCAAACAATGACAGGAAGGTCCTGGGCCCCACCCTGCCCACCAGTTCACAGCTAAGAGGCCTGTCGCCAGCTTGCATCGCTCCCTTTCCAGGACTCAAAGGAGGAGTCGGAAAAGGCCCATACTTTAAACCCAGGCTTCTCTCCCTCAGCCAGTTTTCTCTCAACCAAACTTCTTAAAAAGCTATCTGCAGCTTACCTTGTAAGAACGAATGAATCGGACAAATACTGGGAAGAATACAGAAGGAGGTGTAGTCTTGGGACTCTCACCAAAGTAGCGCACAACTGCATTGTAGGCCTCCTGGGGAAGGGGTGGGCAGAACGGGTCACTGGCGGGAAGGGGCAGCCCAGCTCCCACACCGTGGATGAGTGGCCTGCGGAAAGCAAAGCCCAGGGCCAAAGGGAGGAAAACCAACCACCCAGGCCCCTGTGAGCTGGAGAGAACCTGGGGCTCCCAAAGCTCCCAATAACCAGTCTCCAGAGGCAGCTGCCTGCCACTCCCAAAGCGCGCTCTCCCCCCTACATATAGACAGCCAGCTGCTTGATTTAAAAGAAAAAATAGAACTGGGGCCACCTAGAGGGGCCTGGAGCCTTGGCCCTGGTTGCTCCCACCCGCCTGCACCCTGTGCTTGCCTCAGCCGTCTTGGCGTCCCGCTGGAGCTTGTCTAGTTTGCCTTCATTGGTACTGAGGAAGTTCCGGAGGACACTGTTGTCATGGATGCTGCACTCACGCCGAATCAGCTCCATGCCCCGGCCCAGCTCCTTCACGTCCAGCAGCACGTTCTCCAGGGACACTGGTCACCAAAAGCCTGGCTGAGGATGCCTAGGGCCTGGCATGCCCACCTCCCAGCCTAGAGCTATATCAAACTCTGGCCCTCCCCCTCAGCATGGGCTCATTCAGGTTCACATATCTGTGTGGACATAAGGAAGTACACACCAAGCTAGCTGATCCCTCACAGGGGGAGGGAATGGAATGGAAACTGAGCTTGTGACCCCAAAGAACACAGTAGCAAACAAAAGCAGGCAAGCCACAGAGACTGCTGGTCTCCACAATGAAACTGCCTCAGGCCTGTCCTAGTGTTCATGGGTGGGGCAGAAATAACAGCTACCTCATGTCTATAGAGGGCTTTATGACTTTTTCTAAGCACTTCACATACATCATACACAAACGCAAGATCTCTGGGGCCAGCTTGAGGGAGTTGGGAGTAAAGAGTCACTGCTCCCCTTCCTGTTCCTGCTCCCACTGTACCTAGCTGGGAAGAGCTGGGATGGGCCAGGCCTGGCGCCTGGAGGAAGGCTCCCTCTGGAGTGGCCCCTGCTTAAGGCTCCAGCGGAAAGCTTTGAAGTGGTCAGAAAGAAGATAACAAAAGCCAGAAACAAATGGACCCAAGTGTTCCCTCTCCTCATAGCTTCCTGGGATTGTCCTGGGCTGGATGTGAGGGCAGGCCCACCCAGCCAGGCTCTCCTCACCTGCTGCAGCCTTCTCAACAAAGTGCAGCTCATGCCAGAAGTTAGCCAGGTCTGGGTATTTCTCCTTCACTGTCAAGGCGATGAAATGAAGCAGTGTCATCTTCCGGTCAGTGGACTTGGTATCCAACAGCTAGGAGAGGGAGTCAGGGCAGTGCATAAAAGCTAAGCACACTGGCTCCACAACTGCTGCCCCCCAGGCTTCCTGGCCTTCACCATCTTACCAGATCCAGGCTCTGGAGCTTGAAGCCATACACAGCTCCCCGCTTGCTGCTGTTCATGTAGTTCCCCAGTGCAAGTATGATCTGTCCAAAGAATGCATGGGAGGCAGGTCAGGCTCAGGTCCTGAGGGCTCCTTCTTCCTCTCTGTATAGCCCCAGGCTCCCACCTAGGACCCGAGAACCCCAAGCACCCCTGTTCACAACCTCTTCCCACCTCCAACATCTGCTTCAGCTTCTGTGAAGACTTGACGGAAGCGGACGCCGCAATGATGGCATTGAGTTGCTGTAGGACAATATGAACACTGAAGTAACCCCAGGCTGAGATGCGGTAAAGACAGGGAGGGGTCAGAAGGACTAAGGGCAGGGGAGGTGACTAGCAGATGGAGGGTGGAGGGACAGCTGTCCAGGACCATGAGTTGGGTGGGGGCTGTACCGGTGTGAGCATCTGCAGGTTATCCTGGAAGTTCCCCAGGAAGGCCATGCCAGCCATTCGCTGGGTCAGCCGTTCCACCTTGCTGAAGAGCAGCATGAAGCGATCCTCAGCTGCCAACTCCTCCAGGGGCTGCCGCTCACGCTCATATTGCCGCAGCAGCTTTACCTCAGCCTCTGTGGGCAGGAAGCGCATCAGGCACTCCACGAAGTCCACAGGTAGTGTCTGCAAGTCAAACCTGTGGAGGCGGAAGGGACCACATCAGTTCTCCCATCTCTCCACGTTTTCCCTCATCCCTTTTATTTTCCAAGCTCCTAGAAGGACTGGACAGGGGACTGTACACAGCACACAGCCAAAGGCAAAGGACCCATTGCCTCATCTGTCACAGCACCAGCAATGATCCTAGGGGAACATTCCATGCTCCTGTTTAATAAGCCCTTTAATGTACTCCCTCTGTACCTAGGGTGAAGTCCAAACACCTGAGCATGGCTTATGAGGCCCAGCCTGCAAGACTTCTGACTGACTCTCTACCTTCTCCTGCTCCTCTCCCTACACTAAAGCCAGATTCCATTTTTAGTACCCAAGGCACTATGCTTCTCCCTCCAGGCCCTGAACTGGACTAACTCCTATCTTTTCTTCAGGTCCCAGTTGAGACATTACCTCCTGTGGGAAGGCTTCCCTCATTCATCACCAAGCTCAGCTACATGAACCTCCATATTCTCCCAAAGCTGCCAGTATACTTCTACCATCTTGGTGGTATCACTCAGTGTTACTGCACTGTTCCCAATAGACTGAGAGCTCCTTGGGTGAAGGTCTGGGCTGAACTGCCAGCACAGATGCAGTAAATTCTGGCCAAGCCAAGCCAGTGGATGATTAGGGGGATAGGAGGGAGTTCTGTCAGATGACCTGGAATCTAGGGAAACCCAGGCTCCTGCGTGGAGAACCCCAGGTCAGTGGGAGCCTCACATGTGAATGGCCCTGCAGATCTCCTCAGCCGAGCGGCCAGCCTTGCGTAGGGTGATGGCCAGGTTCTTGGCACGATTGGCTTCCAACAGAGTCACCTTGCTGGCAGCTTTTTGCGCTGTCTTGTTCTTGGAGCAGATGAGGTCAAGGGCAGGGCCCTGCGCTTTCGTCTTGAATAATTCTTCAAACTTATCCAGATCCAGGTCCTGGCAGGAATAGATGAGCAGGGAAAATGCTGTAGCCTCATACTAGTGGAGGACCTCCTGACAGCCCACCCAGCGTTGGCCCAGAGCTCTGTCACTCTGGCATATTTCCTGAATACAAACACAAATAAAGTGTTGACACAACTAGAAATATATATACACTCAAGAACGAAGGGTTCGTGGAGCTGAGCCTGGCCTCACCCTGTCTGATGGCTTTTCTAAGACCAGATCTCCTCAAAAGGCAACCAGGTCCCTAGCCCTCAACCTTACCCCTCTGGACGCCAGGCCCTGTTACCTCCAAGATCTTCTCATCATCAAGTTCGCTGAAGACAGTGCCACTGATCTGGTTGGGTTTCAGTGCTGTCCAGTTGAAGACAGGCAGCCGGAACTTGGTCTTGATAGGTTTCTTAATTCGAATGGCTAATTTGGAAGGAGGATCAGTGACACAGGGGCCAAGGACACACACCCCTGGTCCCACCAGCCCTGCCCAGAGCCTTGGGGACACTCACCTGAGAGGCCCACTGTCAACACCACAGAAGGTGCAGCACCAGGGAGAGGTGGGGCTGGGGGACACTTGTCTGGGGAAAGAAGATACAGTGACCCAGGGGTCAAGAGACTCTTCATAGGCTTCCCTCCCCTCTGCCTGCCCCACCTTCTCTGAGAGTTTAAAAAAAAAACAACTCTCAGAGAAGGAGCCTACATGAACTCTGCTCAAGCTGCTCCCAGAAATTCTAACTCTGACAGGGCAGTTGTTGCTGGTCTCTGACCCAGTTTCTACGGCTATAGTCTAAGCCTCTCCTTGGCTGTCTTCAAAGGAATTGGGAGCAACATCTTTATGACCCTTAAAACAGGTCCACATCTGCTTTTGGGCATCCCTGTGCTGATAACTTGAGCTCCTCTCAGATTCCAGCCCTCCCTCACCCGGATTTTATATCCCCCTAGTCCTCAGATGATGCCATTTTCCCAGTTTCTCCCTGAGGAAGACACTGCTGACTACAGTTTTGGTCCCCACAAAGAGGCTGCCCCTGCTGGTTCCCAGGGGTGGTGGTTACCTGGTAATGGGGGAGGTGGAGGGGGCAAGGGCGGAGCTGGTGGTGGAGGAAGAGGCAGGACCTCCTCAGGGGGTGTGGCTGGAGCCAGAAGATCCAGGTTGGAGGGTGGCATGCCCTCACTCAGCTCTGCAGGGCCTACTCTGGCCAGGGCCTCACTGCCCACAGACTCCAGGCCCCGGACACTTGGCTCCAAATGGCATCGACGCTGAAAGGCCTCCTCCTTCTCTTTAATGAGCCTTCGCAGGGTATGCACCTGGTGGCTTGTGTTCTCGTATGTCTCCTGACAGGCAGACAGCACCATTAAGGGAAAAGTGGGCTGAAGGAATAGTCATTGCCCCTAGAGTGAGAATTCCTACCCAGGGTTCTCTTAACTAGGGTCTCTGTGAGTGTACTCAGAGGCTCAGAGTGGCAGAAGCCCAGGTGGGGGAATGGGGAAGCTGGAAGGCAGCAAAACAAAAGAGGCAAGCAGAAGCTGCCTCCTCCCTCTGCTGGCACCCTCAAGTGTCCTCTCTGCTCCAGCCAATTCTCACTGCATGGCCTCTCAAAGCCCAGGGAAAAAGGTTGCCCCTGTGAAACTCTCCTTAATCTACCACCGGTCTAAAATAGCTGCTCTCTCCATAGCCCTTTGGGCCTCATTGCTTTACTTTCACTTGACCTTGTATAATGGCTCAATTGGAAGCCCCCTATAAACAAGACCCTGTTTTAACCACCTCTGTATTCTCCATAGCTCCCAATACAATGCTTAGCAGAAGCTGGGCAGATACATATTGAGCTCAACACAGCCAGCATATATTCTTCTGGAAGAGAAGGTAGGATGGGCACATGACTATAATGAACAAAAAGTCAGGTGAGAATACAGGAGAGAATGAAATATGAAGAGCACCTGCCCTGCCAATTTAGGATACCTGGTGGACATCCTAATACACGGAGCACCTGGTCCCTCTGCCCCTGCTCATTAAGCATGGCTTGGGGAGGAACATGGGGGTAGACGGGAGAAAAATCAATGGGATAGGCTGGTAGAAGGAGGCTGGGTTGGAACTCCAGAATACTCTGTGGGTGCCCCAGCTGCTCCCACCCTCTTATGTGTGTGTCTGGCTCACACTGGCTTCAGCTTTCCTCTCCAACTAGAAACATGGGGTGAAATCATCAGCCCACCCAGACCTGAGTACCTCAAGGGTGAATCAAGATCTAAATCCTAAAGAACTTGATATGACTCAGGGAAAAAAAGCAAAACCCCAAGGCCCTGGAGCCCAGGATCAGTCAGGGACTGCCTTCCCAGAGTACTTGTACCTTGATGCTCTCTAGTTCCTTCTCCCGCTGCAGCAGCTGCTTCTCTAGCTCTGCCACCCGCATCATGTTTTCATTCTCTAGGTCCAGAAGCTTCTCTGTGAGCTGCACAACAGGAAGGGCAGGTTCTGTGCTGGCCCTAAAGCCTGGACACTCAGCACAGCCTGAACCCTAGTCAAGACCTGAGTCCAACCCCTCAACACAAGGGATAACAGATACAAGACAAAGGCCACATTCTGACTGTCTCAAGACCAATGCCACCTCATGCCCAGCCCTGGAGGTCGGTGTGTGTTCCAATTGGTGGATGATCCAGTGGCTCAGACCTGAGTATGCTCTTGAGAGCCCTGGTGGGTTCTAAAGCCTCCCTGGGACTCAATCTGGAGGCAATGGGTCAGCTTAGGATTCCTGGTAACTTGAGCTTCCATCAACAGTGGCTCTGGCAGGCAAAGAAAGACCACCTACATGGGACACATGCTCCTCCAACTCTTCCACCTTCTCCAGGGCTACATTCTTGGTCTCAGCATCCTCCAACAAACCCCCGACGTCAAACACGTTGTCTAGATATGCCTGAATCTGCACCTGTAGCTTCTCGCTCTCTGTGTGCCTTGACTTCTGGGGGAAGAGCAGAGAGTAGTAGTTGTTGTAGGAGCAGGCAGATCATCAGGGGAACTTTCTGAGAAAGACTTAGTCCTCGTCCCCCTTCGCCACCACTTCCCAAAGAGTTCCTGCTGCAGGCCATGTCAGATTCTCGCCCCATGGAGTGGCCTGACTGGGGAGTTATCTGCAGAGGTCCTGAGTCCCAGGCCACAGAAGACAGGCAGGGTCCCAAGAGCATCAAGGACTAGGCACTTATAAAAGAAAAATCATTTGTGATATGGCTAAACGGATCCCAATGCACCTCACCTTACAAGGACCCCAACCAGCTCACCTGCAGGAACTCCTCTAGCCCCAGCTTGGTAAACTCATACTGCAGGTGGACCCGGAAGTTCATGTCCTCCACCGAGTGCACCACGATGTTGATGAACTGCATGCAGGCCACCTGAAGAAGAGGAGGCCCAGAGAAGCAGCAACAGGAAGGGCAGATGAGAGCCAAGAGACCAGGAGGATAGGTGGCTGTTAGAATATCATCATCATGTGGATAATTACAGGGAGTCAATTAAAGAGTTAAGCCTTTATGGGGGCAATAAGAGCATTTTAATTTTTAAAAAGTCATTTAATATTCAGTGTATAAAGACAAGTAAATTACATGAAAAACAGATGTAAGTGAAGATATAGCTCTCTGATTTCCTTTGTACATCAGCAGGTATTCCTCAAGGAAACCTTACCTAGCCGAAAACCCTGCATTGAGGGGAAGAGAAGCTAGAGGAAGAGCTTAGGAAAGGGAGGGCAGCTCAAAAACGATCCAATTCAAGGACAAAAAGGCCACAGAAAAGAGGAAAAGGAGATAGATCCGATATAGACAAATGATGTCCTGAAATTTCTAAGAGCTCTCTGGGGTGGGCAGGTGGACAAGAAGCATTTGCTGAATAGAATCATTCTGGGCTCTACATGGAATATCAAGATACGCTGTTGGCCTCACCCCTGTTGTCAAGGAACGCACAGCCCTGGTGCTGGACCCAGGCCCAGTTCCTCACCATGAAGTCAATGTTGCTGTCCTCATTCCGGAAATATTCCATCAGCTTCTCAAAGCGGTGCAGCTCCTTGCATACCTGAATGAGCAAACTTTCTCAGTGAAAGGATCTGCTCTGTGCAGAACCCAAGCCCCTATGCTCTGGCTCCCAGGAACATCATGGCAAAGGACTGGTTCAGACCAAGCTTAACCACAACTCTATATATGAAATAGGGCATTCTGGACACTATAAAAGAAAACCTGGGGCCGGGCGCGGTGGCTTATGCCTATAACCCCAGCACTTTGCGAGGCCAAGATGGACAGATCACCTGAGGTGAGGAGTTCAAGAACAGCCTGGGCAACATGGTGAAACCCCATCTCTACTAAAAATACAAAAATTAGCCAGGCATGGTGGCATATGCCTGTAGTCCCAGCTACTTGGGAGGCAGAGGCAGGAGAATCGCTTGAACCCGGGAGGTGGAAGTTGTGGCGAGCTGAGATTGTGCCACTGAACTCCAGCCTGGCCACAGAGTGAGACTCCATCTCAAAAAAGAAAGAAAACTGGGACCTACAATCTGGCTCTGGGTCTATGGTCCCCCACCAAATTGCTGAGGGAATTCAGTAAAGCCTGTGCCCTTAAGCTGGGCTTTGAGTGCCTCTGGGGATAGGTCAAGAAGAAACACAGGGATGTGATGCTGCCAAGTTACTAAAAGGAGGAGGGAAAGAAGGAGGAAGGGAGGAAGGCCATGGCTAAGACAGGAGGCTGCAGTCCTAGTGGGGATGCAGAGGAAGGGCCAGTGTACAGGAAAGCCCTCTCTGAGAGGGGTCTAGAGGCTCCTCTGAGCCTCTGGGCTTCAAGGAGGAAGAGCCATTTCCTGGCTTGAACAATGGACGCTAGGGAAGAGGTCCAAAGAAGAGGAAGGGGTGGGACCACCAGCTGTGGCTGGATGTCGAAGAATCCTGTGCTCAAGTAGATACGGGTTTCAGAGGCAGGCCCAGGAGCTGGGGCAAATGCCACAAAGGAGTTCCTTCTCTCCTCACCAGTAACAGCCAACAACCCAGGAGACATCCTTGCTTACCTTCTCCTCCCATTTCAAACATATGTGCTTTGGGTTCTACCAGTGGTTCACCGCATCATATTCCCATCTCGGGTGTCACTTAAGTACATATACTCAGGCCTCTAATGGGTCTGAACTAGAGCACAGGGATCTGTACTTTTAACAAGCTCCTTAGGTGATCTGGATGCAGGGCCCAAGTAGGACCATTAGACTATAGCCCTCAGCTAGCTGAGGGTATCTTTAGCTGGCCAATCAGGAGGTTTCTTGGCCCGAAGATCTAGTAAGACTAAAGTTCTGGTATTAAAAACAGTGGGAGTTCAGGAGAAAGGTTGCTTAGCCAAGCACTGGAATGTTAAAAAGCATTGCAGATCACAGGAAATGGTGCTTACCTACCTGGCTCCCTGCCTTCTCCCCTGCAAACACACACACACACGCAAAGCCAAAAGACTGACCTCTTTGAAATTGTCAAAGGCAGCAAGGATGATTTCGTGACCTCCTCGCACCAAACACACAGCTGCCAGAAGCTCTAAGACAAGGGCTTTGGTCCTAAGGGGTGAAGAAGGAAGATTAACACCCTAGCTCCCCATCCTGACAACTACACAGCTCACTTCCCTGGCTGGGTAAGTCCTTTTGGAGAGTGGAGAAAGCCTCAGTGGTGAGGAGAGAGGGTGGGAGAAAGCGGGCTTGCTCCTTTACTAAGCTGTATAGACTAGAGGAGAGCCAGGGATACTTCTCCTCCAGCAGAGGTGAGGGGGTCCAAACCAAGGCTCTGACAGGACTCCAAGGCTAGGCAGGACTTGTCAGGAATACATGGAATACAGATATCCAGAGCCCTGAACAGAGTGAGGAGGAAAGGGGAGGGAAGGAACTCACCTTGGATTCTTGTTATTGAGGCTAAGTGCAATCTCATTGACAGCATGGGGGTGGGACATGACCAGGTTGAATCCATACTACAAGAGAAAGGACAGAAGGAGGAGACCTTGATGGTGGGAAAGAGAGAGCCCAGCAGATCTCCTTGACCATAGGCCCACCAGCAAACCTGTCTTTTATAAGCTGGTGCCCTCCTAGCTCTCCTGGTTTTGCAGATGAGGCAGAAGAGGTAGAGCACCCACGACTAGTGCTTCCCCCTTACCTGATAATTCATGATGGCTCTGAGACAAAGGATACAGACGTGGACGTCATCCTTCTGGCTCACTAGGCGGGAGTTCTTCAGGGCCCTGCGCCCAGGGAGAGTGCTATACCTGGGGAGATGGGCCAGGCAGTCAGGTGGGAGCTGAGGCTGCCAGTGAAGCATCTAGGGGCACTCACCATCACCCAGAGAGCAGGCTGCTCCTTAGTAGTGGCAAAAAATAGGGAATAGTACTAACAGCCAAGAGGGACAGCGTGCAGGAGGTAGAGTGTTCAGCCTGTTTTCACCTCCTTAAGTAGGCCTTTATCAGCAACTACTCAGGATCCCGGCTTTATAACCAGTGCCCCAAACCTAGAGATCCTTCAAAATACAAGTAGTAGTTGTGTAGGCCTTCCTAGTCCCTGAGATGGGTCCAGAGACAGTCATCTGAGCATTCCCTCCACCCACTTCCAGTTGCTGCACTTTCTGCACAATCTGTGAGACAAGAGCATCGTGGTTCCCATCCCACTTCTGTATCACAGAAAAGGCAGAGCCGACCCCCAAAGGCTTTAGTGGGGCCACAGGGCTGTGTCTGGCTTTGCACTACCCCTCCACCCTCTCAGTGATATTTCATGGAAAAGGGAGGAGACACTGTCTGCTCATGCATGACAAGAATAATCAACAGTATCCAAGGGACACAACCCAAAGGAGACTAGGAGAAAAGCATGGCCACAAGAGAGATAGAAACCAAGGAAAGGGCCATTGGACCCAAAGGGAAGCCTCCCAGAGTAGGAAGGGGCTCTGAGAAGTCATCCAGTCCATCCGCCTACCTCCAGGCAGGACAGCTTTCTAGACACCGCAGACAGACAGATGAGCACGTTGCAACCTTAGAGAGAAAAGGCCTGAAGGAAGAGGTGAAGGGAATGCAAGGGGCAGCCAGGTTGGGTGGGAGCTGGTCTCCAAGCAGCTGAAGGGGCAGAGTGAAGAACTACAGGGAAACAGAATGAGGGTAGGAGCTGGATCACCCAGTGAAGGCCATGGACCTGTATGAGATGTGCCCTGCTCAAGAGACCCAGGAGGAATGGCAGAGTGTGAGTGAGGAATGAAGGGGCCCCCCAGAGAGGGGTTAGGAGTGGGGAGAGCTGGAACCCCATGTGGGGTGAGTGCAGCTGAGACCATGTACTTACCCAGGACAGACCGCTGGGCAGAGTCAAGGAGACAGAGAGGACAGACCAGAGACAGACTGGCAGGCAGAAGGCAAGAGAGCTGAGCCTGGAAGCAAGAGTGGAGGGAGGAGCATGAGCACTCACCGCTGAACCTGAAACCTGCACTGAAGGGTAGGGTGGGAGGCAGGCGGGCAGAGCAAGAGCACACATACCGGAGCACAGACTGGCGCGCAGAGCGAGCGAGGCTGTTGGTGAAGGGGGCCGACAGAGCGCTGGGTGGCTGCAGGTCCTCGATGGACCTGCTCCAGGACCGGAGTTTGTCAAATGCACCATCGTCACCACTCTCCAGACCCTCAAAGTCAAACCTGGAGCATGAAAGGACACACGTGCGCACACACAGGCACATACGCGGGAGAAATTCAGTGCCAAGGCCCCCTGCGAGCCTACCCCCACCCTTCAGGCCTCCAGGGCAACAAGAAGCAGGGGTAGCAAGGAGAAAAAGCAGAACTGGGCAGCAGAGACCTGATCCTAGCTGGAAGAGCCACTAACACAGAACAGTGGCAGAAGAAGCACAGGCAGCAACCAGGAGGGGAGTCTAAGGAGATGGGAAGCTGATGGAGGCCAACTCCTTTGCTCCCCACTGGCCAGGAAACTCCAGGAGGAGTGTCCTCCCCATGGGCCACTCAGGAGCTGGCAGTCTTTCTGCACTCTCAGCTTAGATGGAACATCTCTAGGAAGCTGTGGCCCCCCCATGAAGAATCTGCCCCCGTAGAGGGAATGGTGGGGAATGGGCGAATTGCAGGTCTTGCTAGTTGGCAAATGCCAGCACCCAAAGGGCCTTTCAGTGCCTTGAAGGAGTCCAGTTGATTGTGGATGGCAGGACTGAATGGAAAGGAAAGGGGGTTCTGCCAAACCCAGAGTGGGACAGTCCTTTATTGTTTGGAGGAGCACCACTGCCCCATCTTAGCACTGGGCTTTAATGACCAGGTTCTCTATGGTTCTGGCTACTTGAGGTTTCTAGGTTTTTCAGGTATACAGGCTCCCTGGGCTTCAGTTGCCCTGGGGGAAGAAATTATAAGTTGAGATTGTGGACCAGGGTCCTGTAGTCTAGCCTCTGCAGGAGTTGAATGGTTTGTCACTTCCTGATCCTGGAACCAGATGTCTTCCACCATCAGCAATTATTATTATTTTTTTTTAGAGAAAGGGTTTCACTCTGTGGCCCAGGATGGAATGCAGTGGCACAGTCGTGGCTCACTGTAACCTCTAACTCCTGGGCTTAAGCAATCCTCCCGCCTCAGCCTCCCGAGTAGCTGGGACTATAGGTGGGTGCCACCATGCCTGACTAATTTTTTAAGATTTTCTTGTAGAGATGGAGTCTTGCTATGTTGTGCAGGCTGGTCTTAAAACTCCTGGGCTCAAGCAATCTCTCATCTTGGCCTCCCAAAGCTCTGGGATTACATGTGAGCCACTGCGCCCAGTCAACCATCAGCAGTTTGTCAGTGTGGCCAGGACAAGGAAGACGGCCAAGATCACAAACTCACAGAGACTCCTCTCTTATACATCCTCACTTCAGGATATACTCCTCTGAGAAACTGTCCCTCTCCTTCTTGTCCTCTTCCTCCATGTAGGTCATTAAAGACTAAGGGAGCATCTCCTACAGGTTCTTCTCCCCCAAGAAGCATTCTGCTCAGATATGGGGTCAAAGGCACAGAGGTTGAGGCTTTCTGGAATAGGAAGGGATATCTACAGATGTCAGAATATTCCAAAGGAAGTGGGAGCAGGCTTTAGTGTCCTCATGATCAGGAGGTGTTTAATGGGGCTCTCAAGTAGACATCAGAGGAATCTCCTGACAGGGAAACAGCTTGCTGACTCCATCAGCAACAACACTGTATCCTCTTGTACTGGTATATGCAGTTTACAAACAAGTATCTTCACTCAAACTCTATTTGGCCTCACCCTTTCCCTCTCAATCCTTCCCAAAACACACACTCTCTCCCCCACACAGAGTCCTTCTTTTTTAAAAACAGGGTCAAAGGTACTGCCATGGACACTACAATACTGAGGTTCCAGGGTACTCTTGGTTTAGGGCGGCTGGAATTTGTTTGCTTTTCAAGTAAGAGAGATAGGCTTATTTGGAAAAATGAGCTACATTTTTTACTATAAAAGCTCTGAATTTTTAAAGAAAAATTATTTCACCAAATGTTTTTCATTTCTTTCTATAAAAAGAATTTTTTTAAGAGAGAGGACAATCACACGAGGTATGACTTCTGCTGAGACAAGAATGAAAGTGGGCCACTCTTGCCTTTAACAGAGGATAACCTGGAAAAGGTGAGAGAGGCACTGAACGTAGAAGAAGCATCAGTTCAAATTCCTAAGGAGATGACTCTGAAGACCTGCTGGAAAAAGAAGAATGGCCAAGGGGGCAAGGACAGTAGTTAGAAAAGTGGAAGCTGGTTGGGAGCAGTGGCTCACACCTGCAATCCCAGCACTTTGGAAGGCCGAGGCAAGCTGGATCGCTTGAGCCCAGGAGTTCAAGGCCAGCCTGGGCAGCATGGTGAAACCCCATCCCTACTAAAAACACACAAAAAGTTAGCTAAGCATGGTAGTGTACACCTGTGGTCCCAGCTACTCAGCAGGACTGAGGCAGGACTGAGGCAGGACTGAGGCAGGAGGACTGCTTGAGCCCAGGAAGTCAAGCCTGCAGTGAGCCGAGACTGTGCCACTGCACTCCAGCCTGGGCAACTGAGCAAGACCCTGTCTCAAAAAAATGTTAGGGCTGAGTCCTAGGATGGAGGAGTTTCCTGGGACGCTGGGGAAAACTAGGGACAGTCATGGGCAAACCGGGAAGACTGGTCTCCCTAATGCTGACCTGTCCTAGGTATAAGTCTAAATGTGTTGGTCATTATGTTTATTATGTAATTCCATATATTCAGGTAATTGTGGTAGGGTATGCCACTTTAAATAATAATAATGAAATTAACAGTAGATCTGCTACCACAATACAGACCTAGTATGTTCCAAACAATACTAAGTGTTTTAACATGTCATCATCTAATTTTCACAACAACCCTGGAATGTGGATCTCCTTTCATAGAAGAAGATTAAAAACTTGCTTTGAAGTCACACAGATAGTAAATAACAGAACTGAGACCCAAACTCAGCTTTGTCTGACTCAAGAGCTCTCATTCCTTCCACTATACCAGGCCACCTTTTCTGTGCTAACTCACTTCTGGCTGCCTCCAAGCCCCCATGCCTGCTAGAAAAAGACTCCTGAATACTTCATTTTTCTATCCAGGTCAAAAGGTCATGCTCACTGTTCCTGGGTTCTTCAGCAATGACCTGGAGTAATAACCCTCTCACGTCTGGAAACCCAAAGTTGCTTCTGGAAGACTCAACTCTGCAAAGATGAATGGATCCCACCAAGGCATCTCTACCAGAAGCCAGGACATTTCCCTGGATTGCTCACAGCTTGGCATTTGGATGCCTTGGCTTCTGATTCCAAGCTCCCTTTCCATCTCTCTCTCCTATTCTCCAAAATGCATCTTATCTTCTACTCCAGCCTAGTACCATTCTTCACTGATCCCCAGACATCTCTGGGCTTGCCTGCCTACTTCCACACCACTGCTTGGGCTACTCCCTCCTGTCCAGGATTCCCATTTCCATCTTCATTGTTGAACTCTCACCCTTCCTTATCAAAGCAGAATAGAACTATGTCCTCCCCCAACTGGTCCCCAACCTTAGCCCCAGGGTGGTACTCACATGACAGAACACTGGGCAAAGGACAGGTAATCCACCAGCACATCCAGGCCTTTGTTTTCATCATTCAGAAACTCCCGTACCCACCTGCAGATAAAGGAAACACAGTGGAAGGGGTCTGCTAAAGTGGGTCAAGGATCAGGAGGGTGACATGCCTCTGATCCAACACCTCCTCCTCCTGGAACCCAGCACCAGGCTAGGAAAATTCTGAAGATCAAAACCCATGACAGACCCATCCACGGTCATGGACTTCCCCTAGGCAGGGAAGCCAGGGATGGGGAAAGTACAGGCCCTTCTAATACCACTTGCTTTATCACGAAGGTGCTTTAGACAAACAAGCTCTCAAGTACTCCCTCTTTAAGGGCCAGACCCTGGCTCAATTATTTTCTGCATCCCTCCACATGTCCTTGCTCAGTGTTTGTTGGAAGAACTTAGGAAGTATCAAGAGCATTTACCACAGGCCCGTGTGCAGAGTTGTGCTTGACTGAAGCCAGCAAGTCTCCAACCTGACTGAAGCCTGTCAAGACACCAGCAGGAAGAGTCAAGGAGAGCTCTGGAACAGAAGTATCCTGGGGCAAAGCACTCTCTACCAAGTTTAAGGAGAGGAGTTTTGGAAAGCAGTGAGCAAACAGAGATGTATAGGAGTTCTGTATTTAGTCATGTCGAGTTTGTCAGAACCTGAAAAAGCATGGGGGTGATCAGGAACTCGAGGAACTCCAGGATGTCTATGACCACTCCGAGTCAACCTGAGGACGTGGGCCCCCCCTCAGCCAGGAAGGTAGACAACAAAGCACCTAGGGACCATATCCCAGGGCATTATTTTCCCTTCTGCTTTCAGTCCTTTTGGGCTGAGATATTCCTGGAATGAAAGTCAAGGGCAAATCTAGGGAACTGTTACATGACAGGTTCATTCCATAGCAGAAACATAAAACGCTCAGGATGAAACCCTAATCTAGAGTGCTCTACTCCTTCAGAATTTCTGGGGGTCTTTATAGGAAAGCTCTGCCCAAACTGCCGTGCGGGGCCTCTTCTCCCCAACAGCTGGAAAACCAGCGCCATGTTGGCCAGCCACACCCCAAGCTACGGAGAGACTCTGGAGCTACAACACCAGGCCCAGCTGAGATTTGGCAGCAGGCTCTGGCTGAAGCTGACTGACACCGGAGCTGCCTGAAGTTAGCTTCCTCTCTGGGGGCCAACAGGCCTCCCGTTTCCTGTCTGTCTGCTCTCCAGCTCCCCACCCCCTTCTCATTTCCTGTCTGAGTCTATACTGCTATTTCGGGATCTTGACACTTTGAGGAGAGGTTAAAGGGTGCTTAGGCAAGGCACAGAAACCAATACAAACCAGGGAAAGAGGAGCTGGAGAGGCTCCGGAATCCCACTTCCCAGCCTGTCCCTCTCCAGAACCTGAGTTCCCATCTGCTGCTCCTGCACACCCAACTTCTGCAAGCCCTGGGGCTGATCAGGTTGTGACCAAAGCAGGATCCTCCTCTCCCCACCTTGCCCTGGGTTCCTTCCACCCTGAAGCACCCACAATCTGACAAACGCGTCCCAGAAATCCAGGAAGGATCCTTCCACATAACTCTACCCAGAGAAGCTGCAGTTCAGATGGCAGGCATGCCTAAAATGCCAGGCACTGAGCTATTCCCCGGGAACAAAGGACCACGTCCAGGACCTCTAACTTGTGTGCCAACTGCCAAGAGGCCCCAGGCCTGGGAACCACGCTGCTTTGGACCTAGCTCCTGGCCAGCAGCCAGAGCAGCAGGCACCAGGTAGAGGGGGCAGGCAGCAGGGACTGTCATAAACTGCTCTGTGGCCTTCTCCCAATGAAAGCACACCCCCATCCTCAGATGACTACAGCAAGACTTAATCAAGAAAACAAGGCTGGGTACTAGTGGCTCCACTTTGGGATTCTTAAGGAGGATCACTTGAGCCTAGGAGTTCAAGACCAGCCTAGGCAACAAAGCTAGACTCTGTCTCTACTAAAAAAAAATTTTTTTTAATGGACAGGCAGGCCAGGCACAGTGGCTCACGTCTATAATCTCAGCACTTTGGAAGGCCAAAACAGGCAGATCACTTGAGCCCACGAGTTTGAGACCAGCCTGGCCAACATGGCAAAACCCTGTCTCTACTAAACATACAAACATTAGCTGGGTGTGGTGGCACACGCCTGTAGTCTCAGTTATTCAGGAGGCAAAGGCAGAATGGCTTGAGCCTGGGAGGCAGAGGTTGCAGTGAGCCGAGATCACGCCTGGGCGACAGAGCTAGACTCCGTCTCAAAATATAAATAAATAAATAAATAAATAAATAAAATAAAATGGGCAGGCATGGGTGTGTGCCTGTGTTCCCAGCTACTTGGGAGGCTGAGATAGGAGGATCACTTGAGCCCTGGAAGCTGAAGCTTCTGTGAGTCATGATCACGTCACTGTACTTCATCCTGGGCAACAGAGCAAGACCCTGTCTTTAAAAACAAACAAAAAGAAGACAGAAGGGCTGAGAGTGACAGAAGGGACTATGGAGGAATGCAGAGTGATAGGTGGCTTCGGGTGGCAGGTAGCACTCAGGGTTGCCACTGGTGTCATTCTTGCCCTCACACACAAGCAGCCCCTGCCACTTTGTCCTTCCATGAAGGATTCACCAAACAAAGGAAGAGGCTTGGCCACACCTTTCTCAGTGGCTTGGCTTTCAATGTCTGATTCACAGATGAGTTACAGAAGCCATACTCGGGCCACCAGAGCACAGTTACTGAGGCCAGGAACCATCCCTTTCCTGTTCTCTCCTGTGCTGTTTCCCTTGTGATTGCTGCTACAACTGGCTACACACACAGGTGTCCTCTCCCTCTAAAGAACCCCGGGAAGGCTTGCCCTGGGGGTGGATGAGGGCTGCTGCTACAACAGGAGGGGAAAGGCTGATGATGTCATTTGGCTGTCTCTACCCCACTGTCAGGAAGCCTGGGTACCCCACCCCCACCCGGGCCTCCACTGCTCACTCATAAGCACTGGACATTTGTGCCAGGCCCTCCATCAGGTCTGTAACCCCGCCTGCAGTTCTACATCACATGTCCCTCACTGTCCTTTTGCATGAGCACACAGACACACACATATACACACTTTCTCTCTCTCTCACTTTCATATATCTTTGCTGATTACAGTTTCGTAACACTGAGGCCAATACCCTCTTTCACTGTACCTCACACATTAGCCTTTTGCTTGTTCAGCAATTCCTGGTTTCCCACTCAGGGACCGGAAAAAAAAAGACTCACACAGTTCCTAAGGGCCCTGTCAATGGGTTGGGAGCACCACGGTCTGTGAATATAGAAAACATTCAGCTCCTGGCCCCCATTGCCTTACATCTTTCCTGGTGCTTAAGGAAGCTTCTTCTGCTCATGAACTAAGATTATCTTCTCCCAGGCACCAAAAAGTCCAAATAGTCACAGAACGGGAAGTAGGTCTCAGCTACCCAATACAGTATGTTCCCCCCACCCTCAGCCTTCTCTGGGCCTCGCTTGGCCCAGCACCAGGCCACAGGCAGACTCCAGTCTCAACTGCTGTGGGAATGTCTTCCACTCAAAGCCACAGGCGGAGGACCCCAGGAGAGGCCTCAAGCTTGCCAGAAACATCTAGTCAGCAGCTGGCAGAGCTGAGGGGGCAGAAAAGTCAGAAAAGAAACAGTCCAAAGCTCTGGGGAGCCAGAAGCCATTCAAGGGGCAACTCTGCCTCATGGCAGGGAAGATGAACAGGAACACCATCCCCAGAGGACAGCAGATCCTGTGTGCCCAGCCAACAGCCTGGGGCCAGGTGAAGAGGCTACTGCGGCCAATCCAACTCACCCAATGTGGTTGGTGCGAAGAGAGATCTCCAGCTCTCTTAGTACTTTGGTTGACTCCTGCACCCTCCTCCTGAACTTCTGTAAAAAAGCGTAGAGAAGGAGAAGAATACAAGAGGGCAGTTATAGATTTTCCCTCCATTACTGGCCAGCCATTCCAGGCCCCTGGCCACAGAACCCTGAAATCCAGCCCCCAAGGCTCAGAAACAGATGTCCAATATCCAAGTCAAAGGGTTTGCCCCCAAACCCCACAGGACTATAAAGGCTGGCAAGACGGGGCCTCTCTGCCTCATACTTCACCTTCCGAGTTACGCTGGGGTCCAAGAAGCTCTGGAGTTTCTGAATGTAAGTGTGAGGAGGATTCTTCACCTGGAATCGTTCCTGTAAGGGAAACATGCATATGCGTATCCACAAAGACAACCAGAGACCTGAGGAGGGCACTGAGGAAGAAGAGCACTCATAGTGTTCAGTGTGAGGGGACTCAGCCTCTTCAAGTTGTCACCTGGCTCTAGACATCACTTAAAC
The DNA here is from genome assembly GCF_000951045.1 of Mandrillus leucophaeus. Classification (NCBI taxonomy): domain Eukaryota; kingdom Metazoa; phylum Chordata; class Mammalia; order Primates; family Cercopithecidae; genus Mandrillus; species Mandrillus leucophaeus. The sequence goes on along the minus strand of NW_012100098.1, from coordinate 4,005,242 downwards.
TTGAGGTTACCTTCCTTGACTTATCCCCAGGTGTTGCCATCTGTTGCCATCTCCTCCTCCTCCAATTAGTGCTCCCTGAGCCTAAAATGTTTTTCTATGTCAAAAAGTATTTTTAAAGTGTGCTGCTTGCTACAAAGATATTGAGGATTACAGAGTTGTGAGTAGCACCCAAAATAAAGACATAATTGATTGGGCTTAGGAGGCCAAGGCAGGAAGACTGCTTGAGGCCAGGAGTTTCAGAATAGTCTGGATAACATAGAAAGACTCTGTCTCTACAAAAAAACTTTAAAAAATTAGCCAGGCATGGTGGTTACCACATGCCTGTAGCCCTGGCTACTTAGGCTGAGGTGGGAGGATCCCTTGAGCCCAGGAGTTTGAGGCTACAGTAAGATATGATCATGCCATTGCACTCTAGCCTGGGCAACAGAGTGTGATCCCTCCCTAAGAAAAGAAAGAAAAAAAAGATATGATTGGGAAATGCTGTTCACTGCCTGGCCAACTAATGGATATGGGTTAGGAATGCCAAGGGGAGAGGAGCTTGGCCTTGTAGAATCCAACTTTCTCAGCAATGAACTCTGTGGTTGGGACTGGAATGGTTTTGCTGAGCTGACACAGCTCAGGGCTGCAAACACTGCTCTTTGCCCAGACCCCAGCAATCCAAAGCAACCTCAAATACTGAAGGCTGCGTTCAGCAAGGTCATCCCTCGATTCCCTTCTACACAGAGCCTGGGACCACGCCCTACTTTGGCCCAACCCCTTCATCTGACCCAAAAAGAAACTCAGGGAGTACCCCTTTGCATTCTGGTCCTATTAGGGCTGCCACCACCAAGATATCTGAAGAGCTGGATATCTGAAGAGTGGAGGGGCTGAAAAATGTCCAGGAGAATGATATAATGTTAGAGAATAGGACCTAAAAACAAATAGAAGAAAAAAACGAAAGGTCTGAGAAACAGCTGAAATTGACCTAGAAAAGACTGAGAGATCATCAATTAAAGAACCTCAATACCAAAGGGTTACTATTCTCCAAACCCCAAGCAGGTGCTAACCAACTCCTCTTAACGCAGAACACAAGGAAATTGACCTTTGGTGGAGAAGGGACTTGGACTAAGATCCCTGAAGCATACTCCTAGCTTATGTCAAGTAGCATGACCTGGGGAGGCAGTGGAACAGAACAGTTAGCACAGACTTGGCATCTGCTTGCCGGAGCTCAGCCCTGGCTTCATCACTTACCAGCATTAGGCAAGTTACTGAGCCTTGGGTTCTTCATTTGTAAAATGCCAACACTGCCTTCCTCAGAGGGTTCTGTGATGACTAAATGAGGTATTTCAGTGTGTTGAGTACTTGGTCCATAACAAGCACTCAATAAACATTACCTATTATTATTTCACCCAGAGCCTGAAAAGAAATAATAAAACTGTACATGGCAAAGTGCTGGGTAAACACACTACCCACACTGCCAGATACTTCCATCTCTACCAAGATGTAAAAAGGTAAAAGGTAACTCTCCCAGCCCTGCATACAGGCCTGTCTGAGTTCACGGACTCGTGACTCATGATCTTCAAATGCATGCAAGGGAAAGAGCCAGGTCATATGTGTTAGAAGATTCTCAACTCTGAGCAAAGTAATGATTTCTATTCTCTTCTAGCTTTCAACACAGTTAATGTAGGGAGAGTTTTCAGACCTTGACTCTTCTGAGATTTTGGAACAAAAGACTAGAGCCTGGGGCTTCTCATTCCTAGAGGCCCCGAGATAATGAGAAAGACACTGCTATTTGCCAGGGCTAAGACAGAGTGAGAGATCAACAGTCCTTTGAGCACCCTGCCAGGCATAGCCCTGAACCTGCATAGCCAATCCTATACCCCTGATCTATACAAACCCCCTTATACTATTGCCCATTGGAAGAAATCAAGACAGCTCTTTGTGGGAGCTAGAGGAGAACTTGGCCTGCTAGCTCTGTCTCTGTTACGAGAATCTTCTTGGAAAAGAAAGTGAACACAGATGAGGCCAAGCTTAGGCCAGGGTTCCTCAAGGGACCCAGAGCTGCACTCAATGTCTCTGGCCCCACAGCCTTAGCTAGCCCAAGGCACAACTCCCCACCTCCCTCCTCTTTCCGAAACCCCATACCTGGTCACAGATCAAATCCCACTTCTTCTCATTGTCATACTGCCGCAGAAGCCGGGCCTTGTCTGGAGGCAGGTTCATGGAGCTCTGAGGAGAGAACCTGAGTCAACAAGGCTGAAACCTCCCCTCATCTGGAAAACAGAAGGACTAGACCGCCCACACCTTTCCGCTACTGGGCCCTCAGACTTCACCCTGACACTCCATCGCTGATAAGGCAAGCTTGGAAAAGTGGAGTAGTCCTCCAGCCTCCCCTTCATATTTAGTTGAGTTTGGTTGAGCAATGTTTTCCAAACCTCTGGTCGTAGAATCAGTTTAATGAGTCAAAATTAACTCTATTTTAAATGAAAACGAGCAGATTAAAATAGAATAGAAGATACCAGAATTCATTGCAAATAGGAAGTATAAATAATGCTTTGTGAAGCTTTAGTTTCTTTTATATTTTATGTATATACACAAATGTGTCATATACATACATCATACCATAAAATGTGATGGGAACATGAGACGGGTCAAAAAATTTGAAAAACCACCAGGTTAAAGCAGCAGTTTTTTTCAGTTTGCTTTTCCCCCACAACCTGAGAGACAGATAACTTGCCTACAACACCCACTCCCATGGGTGAATCCTGAGCCACCCACAACCTATGTAGATGCTATAACTGTGACCCTCTTGCCCATATCAGCATACAAGTGAATGAGAAGAACATTAGCATAAGATAACTGCTAAAATTTTTTTAGGAAAAAAATATTTAGGCAAAAATTCACAAAAGTACCAGACTTTAATTGTTAGTAGCAAATTACTAATGACACATCTCCCAATTAATTAAGACACCGCAAAGCACCCTAACCCCTTGGCAAGCCACTCTAATATAGGCTATTTGAAGGACAGCCCAGGAATCATTTTATTTTGTTCACCACTGTTTGGTGACTGAATAAGGTATGAGAGAATGAGTGGGTGAAGCCTAAGGACTTCATCCATGGACTAGCCCTACCCATGCTAGAGGCTACGTTCCCTACCTTTATCCCCATTCAGCCAAACCTTTCTTCTCATCAGTCTGGCTGTCTTTGTTCCAGGTCACAGCCTTTACCTCTAAAGGCAGTCTGGGCCAGATGCAGTAGCTCATACCTGTAATCGCAGCACTTTGGGAGGCCAAGGCAGGCAGATCACTTGAGGCCAGGAGTTCAAGACCAACCTGGCCAACATAGCAAAATCCCGTCTCTACCAAAAATACAAAAATTAGCTGGACGCAGTAGTGCACACCTATAATCCCAGCTACTCAGGTTGCCAAGGCACAAGAATTGCTTGAACCTAGGAGGTGGAGGCTGCAGTGAGCCAAGATCACGCCACTGCACTCCAGCCTAAGCAACAGAGAAATATTCCATCTCAAAAAAAACAAAACACACAAACAAAAAAGACTAAAGGCAGTCTGACACTTTAATCAGATCACTGTACCTGCTCCCTTGTAATCTTGAATCAAATATGATCCCCTACCCGAGGTGTTGCAGCTGCATGATAACCCATGTGACTTCCCACAAATTCAGCTTCTTCCCGAGCATAGTGCCAGCCACCTAGAAGGCTGCCTCTCATCCTTCTCTCCTTTAGCTACTGTCCAAGTTCAGCTCTAACTCTCTGGTAACCCAAGCATGACCACTCATTTACCTCTGCCCAGTTCTTGGCATTCTCATCCCTGGGGACACGAACTGTGTGCATCCAGGGTCCCTGAGGAGTCACATAGGCCCTGCATTATTCCAGAAGAAGCAAACAAATCCTAGAAGGAGGTCCTCCAACTTTTGATGGAATCAAAAGAAAATCCTTAAACATTTATTCTGTCACACTATTTATTATAAACATAACGCAGATATACTCTTAAATCAGCTGTATACTCATCTAGCCCCTAAAGTGCTATGTCTATTCTTACCATCTCCAGCTCCCAACATGCATCTAGTGGGGGCAGTAAGGTGATAATAAACCATGTGTAAGAGGTCCCAGGTCTGAGCTACAAGCCCAGCTACTAGCTGGAAATGAGGTCACTATGGCTCAAAAAGGAAGTAGGGTTGAAGTCTTCGGTTGGAATTTATACATGGAAGAATTTATAAAGTGGGGCAGGTGAGAGAAACAAAGAAGGGGAAGAGAGCCCCACATCACACCTCTCCCTGTGGTTCCTGCTGCCCCATGCATCTGCCTGAACTTCCACAGGAAAGTGAGGCTGAGTCCTCACAGTCTATGTAGTATGGATGGCAAGATGGTCAAACACAAGCCTGGAATGTTCTCTCTGAAACTACTTTGTTAAGGGCCAATCTCAGCATATCCATGTGGACAGCAGGATAGGAGCAAGAGGCCTCAACAAAACAAGGACTCAAAGGTCAACCCAGAGCAGGTCTCCTAACTCAGCCTAACTGGGGCCAGGCTGCTGCCAGCTGAACTCAAGACAGAACTGAGCAGAAACAGTCCTCAGGACTGGTCCTGGCTCTGTGCATATCCTAAACACATCGCTGCCATCTGACCATTTCTCCTAAGTCTGTGCCATGAAAATAGTTCTGTTGTCTCCCCTGGAAGAAAGCTGCTGGAATGGGGGAGGGGGCAGCCTGGCACTGCTGTGGCAGACATCGCATCCTGTCTATGCCAACTTCCTCCCTCAGCCACCCACTGTCAGCTGCTGTGGCTTACACTTCTCCACCAGGTGAACTGAGGAGGAAACACTTGGTCCCCTCGGTTTGAAAAACTGGGCAAAGTCACTCCCTTGGGTAGTCCCAGCCTAAGAGCATGGAAGAGGCACAGCAGAGACCCAGTCAAACTCTAGATCCCCATGAAGGAGTGACCCCAAATTATGGAAACAGGTGGTAGAGGCATGAATCTGCTCTGACCACAGCCACATCCTCCTCTCTAGAGCTTTGGGTGGCACTTTCTTGACAGTGGTCTCAGACTTCTCTGCTTCTTCTGGGCTGAAGTGTGATGGGGAAGGAGATGGGTAAGGGGAATTTCCCCAAGCTCCAGCATTCTCAGAAGAAACGTGTCACTGGCTGCCAGTGGGAGCCACCTGCCAAGGGGGCATAAACCAGAGCCTGGCCCGGACAGTTGTCTTCCTGCTAGACAAGGACATCAGGGCTTTTGCCTCCACCTGATAATGTGTGTGAGTCTGGCAGGGCTCCAGTGTCCTGAGGAAGCCACTCTGCCCTTAGGAATGACAACTTCCTGAGTTCCGGGGACAGCAAAGGAGCAAACTTGACACAGTTCCGGTCTCAGTCAAAAGGGTTTGTTTCCTTGATATTTTTTCTTCAGTGGTTCCACAGAGACTGTAGGCTCCAAGAAGGCAGAAGCTGAGTTAAGTTCTTGCTAACTCCTCATTGAGACCCTTGCTGAGCAGAAAGGAGGCAGTGGCTGTCTTGGAAAGGAGAGGGCACTAAATGTGGGTGAAGTCAGAGGGCCCAAGATCAACTTTGGGCTCTTCAGAGTTATGGAGCCTTGGTGAACGCATCCATAAACTGGAGATAATCTCACTACTTCACAGGGTTTTAACTGAGGATTAAATGATAAATATTTTATGTCTGTATGTGTCTGGAACACTGTGGGTGTTCAACACAGTCCCCGCCCCACTTCCTCCTGAAAATCTTGTGTAATGTTCTGATGTCTGAGGGACCTGCCCTTTTGCTTCTAGGCTGTCTCTCTCTCTCTGCCTCCATCCCACCTTCAGCAATTGCTTCTCAACATTCTGCCTACAGAGCAATCCATTATCCTTTCACTGATAACTGCTCTGGCTTCCTCTAAGACTAGGTGCCAATTTAAATATCATTATCCTGAGGGGTGGGGGACATGGCAAGAGACTCCAAGGAAGAAGTAAGGGAGGTAAGTCACAGCCAAAACAGTTACAATAGGAGATGTGAGGAAAAGTGGAAGATGAATTCAAACTGAAAGCAACTCTGGGAGTGATTCCTAAATCACAGGGAACCAGCAAAACGTCTAATAATAAAAACCTATAACGGGAAGAAGCCTAAAGGCATGGAGCTGGTGCTTCTCCAGCAAGGCTCCTCTGGTTTTACTGCCAGTTTGAGGCCAGGCAAATCTCCCTGCACACTGAGGTGCATGTGAGCAACGGCCCGGTTCCTCCAGCAAGGTTTCCTAACTCTCCACCTGACCCCTGACAGCCCCAGTCAAGCCAGGGAGGAGGGAGGCAGCTCTGGTGGCAGAGGTTCCCTTCCCTTTCCCGATCTGCACCCTCAGCCCAGTGAGCCCCTCCTCGTTTCCTTCCCACTGCAGGGGAAGGGAAATGCCGGTCGGGTTTGGAGTTTCCTTCAATGCTGTGAGCTCTGCTCTGGGACTCGCCCCTACTCTGACAGTCTTCTTGAGCCAGGCCTGGGGAAAACCCAACAAACAGAAATAGGAACTACCAAAAATTCCCAACTGTTTTTGTTGGTCCCAATCATGATATATCTTAGGAACAGAGACCAAAATGGCACAGCTTCGAGAGACAGGGAGAGAGACGTTTGTAACGTTCCTGAGAAAGAAACTGGAGGCTTTAGGGAAGCTCCAGCAGGGACTGTTTGTTTTGAGAAAATACAGAAAGTGAGAGGTAGTTTTATTAATGTTTTCCCTCTTGAACCACCTCCCACCAGGTTTCCTATGGCTGTCTTCTCCAAGTATGGTAGCCTCAGCCCCCATGCTCAGCCCATGGGGACAGGGAGTCCTGAGAAACTGAATCTGAAACTGCCCCACAGATTAAATGAATGCCGTCCTGGGCACCACACACTTCGCAACGTGCTGCTGAGCCCCTGACCGCAGGTCCAAGTCCTCCCTGGCATCCACAAATCAGCCCATTGAGCAGATGAGCAGAGATGGAAAGTGGCAAGAGGACACAAAATTTGGAAGTCCAGAAGACTGCTGAAGGAGGAGCTGTAACACCGTGCTCCCACCCCATGTTCCCATGTTCCCACTAGGATCCCCCTCACAAACCAACAGATCTGCCCCAAGCCAATGGCAAAGCAGGCAACACAAGGCACAAAGGCCCATTACTAGCTGCCAAAAGGACAGAGTGTAAGGAACGGCCTCCACATGTCTCTACTGGTGGGCAGTAGGCACAGCTGTGGCCAGTTGGGCACTGCTCCCAAAGGGCGAGAGCCCAAGGAGGTGGGAGGTACCAGCTCCTGCTGCCTTGGCCCCTTGGCGGCCACAGCCAGTCCTGCCGCAGTAGCAGCTCCCAGACAATGAGAGTTATTTTCAGCCAGCGCTTTAACACAAGCCAGCTGGCTAGTGTGCAGGGCGGGAGTCCTCCTCCACCCAGCCCGCCCAGACGGCAGGCCAGCCGGGCCAGCCCATTGCCTACGCCGCTGCTGCTGCTGCTGCTGCTGCTGCCGCCGCGGCCGCCTCCATGTCACTGTTTGTTTATCTCATTGTTCCAGCACAGCTCCTTCTAACTCCCCACAAAACTGCAATCCTTTGTAAAAGGGAATCAAAAAAATCAGAGAGTTTGATCAAAGGTCCAAGAGCTAAAATTTTAAAAGGTCCAGACATGGGAAGCACGGCAGCCCCTCCAAACACCCACACTTTTCCCCAGCATTGTGACTGGCTGGGGTAGCACAGGGAAGGAAATGGAACAGATGGATGGTCAGATCTCACTGCAGCTCTCACAGACCAAGGCTAAGCCTGGCTTCGCCGCCAACCTGGGGAGACAAAGCTCAAGACTGCTCTCCTTGCCTTGACTCCCTCCCATCCTCCTCTCCAGAGCCCAGGTTTGGAGAAGATAACTTGAGACACACAGCCTGAAATGGGCTAAGTCAACTGTGAAAGGTTCTGGGCAAAGATCTATATCCTGTGGCAGAAAGGAAATCACAGAACAGTCAATGACACTTGGCTGGAAGGACAGGCAACCCCCTGCCCTGCCTTAATAGAGTAGGGGCAAACACTTCAGCTGTACCACCCCACCACCACACCAAAGTACTCAAGAATAGAAAAGGTGGAAGGCAGCAGTTACCTCCCTGGACTCTAGGCTTCCAGCCCTGGTCCTGCCCAACTCTACAGCCTCCCCAGGGCAGTTCCCCATTACTGCTCATCTCCCTCCTTATGTCATCCCACACGCAGGAGCATGTGAGTATAATACAAGTCTAGCCACACACAGCTTTCTCTAGGCCCCAGCTGCCCTATTAGACATCTGAACAAACTGCTTAGGTACCACATGACAAAAGGCATAAGAAAAGTGGGTGCTCCTTAAGTGTCTGTAGTAGCTTAGATCTGGCTTGCTGTTTTTGTTTAATTGAAACTACCACTTTGGGGATGAGCTGCCAGGGAAAAGCCAGCTCTCACAGGCTCGGAACCATGTCTGGAGAACGTGCTTCTGTGGTCACTGAGGACTCTGTAACCAGAAATGACTTGCTGAGCAGTTACGGGCCAAGTCCCTGAGCAGCCTGGAAGAAAAAGAAATGGATTCACCAGATGTCTCTGGTTGAGCTCTGCAGTTCACACCAGGGAAGTTGGATAAAGGAGAGGTCCTAAAAGGCCAGCATCATTCAAACAAAGAGACGGCTTTTTCTAAATACAATTATACCCCTGGGGCCTCTTCTTCACCCTAGAGAATTCCTCCACTGGATCCTGAGAAGGCAAAGGAAATTGGCCATGTCCCCAAAGTTGGTAAAGCCTCAAACTCTTCCCTTTGTCACACTGTTGGCCTCATACCTGACATCAGATAACCTCTGCAGGTAACCCTGAGGCCCCCAAACCCTGATTAAGGCCACCCTTTCTGGCCTGCCCAGTCAAAAAATACATAATCTCCAATAGGAGCTTCTGTCAGCGCTTCCCAACTGAGCACCCAGGCCCTAGTAAAAAGCTACTGCCACAGCAACTTGATCTGTCTATTGGCTCCTTGGCCCTTCCTCGTGGTTAGCCAGACCCACACACTCCCCAGTTACGCAGAATGGAAACTATTCCGCTGGGGGCAGCTTATTTTCCAAAGCCAAGGAGTCTTGGGGCAAAGCCTCGCATTCTCCCTGCAGCCAACCAACGACCTCCCTCTCTTCATGAGGTTCTGTCCTCCCACCTGGGGAGCCCAACGGGCAGTGCTACCTCTCAGAGGACACAGTATTTCTGGGGTCACATTTCCTCTCTCCCCATACCAAGAGGCCCAGTGAGTCTCCCTCCCAAGGTCTCTCATCTATACTTCCCCTTCTGTTCCCACTGTCACCACCTGGATAGGCCGTTATTGTTCACTCGCCGCCCTCTGGGATAAGCTTCTAGCTGGCATCCCTACTTCCAGTACTTTCCTCCCTGCCATCCTGCACATGAATGAAACTTTCAATCTTCTAAGCACATAAATCATGTTTCTCCTTGGTTCAGAAATCTTTTTTGACTCCTTACCATTTATATGAGAAAACCTGAGCTCCTTGGCCTATTGCTCTTAGCGTCTTGAGCTTCTGAGGTAAGATTCTCTCCAGGCTGGCCCCAGCTTCTCTGACCAGCCTCATCCTCTCCCACTCTGTGGAATCTCTCTCCGGGGACAGCCACTCTTCCCACTCCTTAACCCTAGGATTTGCTTGTTACTGATGTTTCCCCAATCTTCTGACTCCCTACCTACTACTTACTACCTGACTTAAAATCCAGCAGCTCTGACTACCCAACCTAAAATAATCAGCCCCTCTCTTGAGCTCCAAGCATAATATTTAAAGAATAAAATGGCAGAGACCTGCCTGTTATCCCCGACCTCTTCTCCTCCTCTTCCTTAGTAGTGAACCTCCAATGTTGAGTTGGACACTTGACAGCCTAGAATTGATACATTTCTCAGCTTCCCTTGCATTTAGGTATGGCTTGCATTTAGGTATTTAGGTATGGTTTCCCTTGCATTTAGGTATGGCTATGTGACCATATGGGATGTAAACAGAAGTCGTGTGCACAACTTCTGAGAAGTGTCACTAAAGGGAGGGAATATACCCTTCTTTTCTCCTTTCTGCTTCTAGCTAGTTGGAATACAAACAGTGGCTGAAACTTCAACAACTATTTTAGACCATGAAGTGACTTTGGAAATGAAATCCACATGGATGAAATAACAAGAGAGAAAATACCAGGACACTGATACCATGGACCTTTAGCACAAATTGAATGTTTCATAGTGGGGGTTTTTTTGCACATGTTTTCTCTATTCACAACTAGAAAGAACATAAACTCCTTAAGGGAAGGGGCCATGTCTTACCCTTCTTTGAATCACGTGCAGGTGCTTAATAAGTAAGTGATTGATCCTGCTTCTACCACTCCCACCACCAAGTCCCTTACTCAGTCTCCTGGCTAACTGGGTAAAGGGAGGATCCTTTAACTTTTTACCACTGTCCTTACTATTTCTGGGCTCTTTTATCTATAATCTGTCTTATGTTCTATAGCCCAAATCACTTTATATATTGCTTTCCCCTCAGCAAACTCCTACTTTTCATTCTGAGTTTCAACTCTGTCTTCAGTTTATGCCATAATCTAAGCCACTTCCCTGCTCTTCTCTTTAACCAGACTCATCTTGTTATAACCTGCTAGAACACAGGCTTCTAAGCACAGGAATCATCATCAGCTTGTTTAGCACTATAATAGGTGAGCAATAAAGATTGGGCAAATCGAATTTCTCCATTCACGTGTTCCTTCATATATTCATTCACATATCCCTAAGTTGTTTACTCCATTGTACCCCAGAGACACTACCTCCTTTTGAATTGCCAGCCATGCTTCTCCTCCAATTCACAACAGGTGAAATCTACCATCTCTAGCAAATCCTTCATAAATGAGAGAGTAACATCCACTCTCTCAACAGTGTCTCTGCACATTTACTAATTATTTTAAAATGTGTTCATGGAATTGTGACTTATGGTTAAAGTTTCTTCACCTTTTCTTGGACAATCAATATATATGTTTATCATAAATCTCAGTGACACTCCTAGAGGCACATATACAATGTAGTGGTTAAAGCACTAACTGTGAAGCCACACTGCCTGGGTTTGAATACTGGCTTCACCACTTACTAGCTGTGTGGCTTTGGGAGAGTTATTTAATCTCTGCAAGCCTCAGTTTCCTTACCTGTAAAATGGAGGCAGGAATAATAGTACTTACCCCATAGTGTTGCTGTGATTATTAAATAAGTTAATATATGTAAAAATTTAAATCAGAACCTATATAGTAAATGTCACACATAATACTAGCTATGTTTTTTTGGTTTGGTTTTTTATTCAACATTTAGCTGGGAAACAACTCTATGCCAAACACAAGCTAGAATTTGGCAATATCAAAATAAACAGAGTATGGTCACTACATTCAGAAAGTTTATATCCTGAGGAAAGATAGACATGCAAATCAGGGGTCAGTATAGACAGCGTTGCTGTGAAAGAGGCACATACAGTACTGTGGGATCCCAAGGAGGTAACATCTAATTAGACTGTGGAGTCAAGTAAGGCATAAGGCTTCCTGAAAGAAATGTCACAGGATTTATTTTATCTTATTTTATTTATTTTGAGACAGAGTCTCGCTCTGTCGCCCAGACTGGAGTGCAGTGGTGCGATCTCGGCTCACTGCAAGCTCCGCCTTCCGGGTTCATGCCATTCTCCTGCCTTAGCCTCCCGAGTAGCTGGGACTACAGGTGCCCACCACCATGCCCGGCTAATTTTTTGTATTTTTAGTAGAGATGGGGTTTCACAGTGTTAGCCAGGACGGTCTCGATCTCCTGACCTTGTGATATGCCCGCCTTGGCCTCCCAAAGTGCTGGGATTACAGGTGTGAGCCACCGCGCCTGGCCTATTTTATTTTTTTTTTTGAGACAGAGTCTCACTCTGTTGCCCAGGCTGGAGTGCAGTGGTGTGATCTTGGCTTATCACAACCTCCGCCTTCCGGGTTCAAGTGATTCTCCTGCCTCAGCCTCCTGAGGAGCTGGGACTACGGGCACACGCCACAATGCCCAGCTAATTTTTATATTTTTAGTGGAGATGGGGTTTCACTATGTTGGCCAGGCTGGTCTCAAGCTCCTGACCTCGTGATCCACTCACTTCAGCCTCCCAAAGTGCTGGGATTACAGGCGTGAGCCACTGCACCTGGCAATTTTTTTTTTTTTTTTTTTTGAGACAAGGTCTCACTTTGTCATCCAGGTTGAAGTGCAGTGGCACAATCTTGGCTCACTGCAGCCTCGACCTCCCAGGTTCAAGCGATCCTCCTGCCTCAGCCCCTCAAGTAGCTGGGACTACAGGCACTCAACACCACACCTGGTTAATTTTTGTTTTTTTAGTAGAGACAAGGTTTTGCCACGTTGGCCAGGCTGGTCTCGAACTCCTGGACTCAAGCGATCCACCCACCTCGGCCTCCCAAAGTTTTAAGATTACAGGCATGAGCCACAGCGCCCCACCTAGAATTAGTCTTAAACATCAAGCGGGAAGGAATCAGAAAAAGGCAAGAGCAGAAGGGAAGATGGTGATATTCTAGGCAAGGAGACAGTATTCGCAAATACATGGCAACACAAAACACCATTACAAATCCAGGAGTCTGTAAGTGATTTACTACAAAGGCATGAAAGTATGTATGAAGAAATTACAGCAGGCAGAAAAGTCAGGTGATAAAGAATATGATGAGTTAAGTAAGTAGGTAGCATAAGTAGGATAATAATAATAACACTACTAAAATGAAAACAGTAATAATGAAAAAAGCTAACATTTATTGACAGAGCTGTGATAAGCACTCTATATGAATTATCTCATCTAATTCTCAAAACGATGATATAAAGTCCTATGAAGTAGGGACTATCATTATCCCTATTTTACAAGCAAGGAAACAGAGGCCTGGAAAGGCCATGGAACTTGCCCCACATCACAAAGCAAGCATATGGTGGAGCTGGGATTTGAACCCAGGTCTGACCCAAAGTCTGAGCTTTTAACTCCTCACAATGTCTCCTCTGAGACAATTAATTGTATTAGCCCTTGCACCTTTCCAAATTGTATGCATCCTTCAGGACCAATCAGTACCATTTCAACTTTCCTCATGGAACCTCTCCCAAACCACCCAGATCTCTGTGCATCCTTCCTCTGAATTTCTGTGGGTTTTCTGCTCTAACCTCCCATTAGCACTCATATTCAATCATTCTTTGAACAGCATTTGTGTCTTTTTTTTTTTTTTTTTTTTGAGACAGGGTCTCACTCCATCACCCAGGCTGGAGTGCAGTGGCAAGATCTAGGCTCACTGCAGCCTCGACCTCTTGGGCTCAGGTGATATTCCCACCTCAGCTTCCCCAGTAGCTGGGACTGCAGGCACACACCATCATGCCTGTGTAAATTTATTTTGGTAGAGACGGGTTTCACCACGTTGCCCACGCTGGTCTCAAACTCCCAGGCTCACGCAATCCACCCACTTTGACTTCCCAAAGTGTTGGGATTACAGGCGTAGGCCACCACACCCAGTAACATTCATGTCTTCTATGTACCATGCATTGTGCCAACTGGGGGACCTGTTTTGCCTTGTGATAACTCTTATATTTACAAAGAGGGGGGAACCTGAAACTTATAAACATCTACTCTGGGCCAGGATGGTGCCAGACCCTTCAATTACAAGATTTCATGGAAAAGTCAATTCTCTCTTACTGTTATTCATTTTTCACATTTTATATTATTTCCTGAACTAGACTATAAGCTCCTTGAGGATTTTGCCTTGAATACACTTGTTCCTAGATAAGTAGGCCTGGCACACAGAAAAAGCTTAATAGATACTGTGGGCTGCCCAAAGGGACAGCAGAGGCCATTTTGGGGGACAGAACCCAGTACACCGGCCTAGGGCCCAGCTCTGGCTTTCCATGAATCTCATGACACATCTAACAGCTTATTATAAAGCCATAAAACTTAATGAATCCCTTCCTACTTCCAGACACATGTGGGAGAGGCATGACCCCTGCTTTATAAAAAGATAAACTGACGTTTGGCACAGGCACACATCTGTCACAAGTTCTATCAGCCAGGGAGAGGCTCTACAAGTCCTGCCTCTCCTTGCTTTCAAATGGAGGTACATCCTCAGTGCCTCTATCCTCTTTTGGGAGGAATCATAATGACCTCAGTCTGCTCTAGATCCATGAGCTGTCCTCCCAATGTTGTCCCCTCTCACGCTTTGAAGGCCAGAACTTGACATAGAGGTCTAGGCTACCCACAGCCCAATGCTATTTTTGAGTTGTTCCAGCTTTTTTACAACTCGTTTGATTGTCCAGCTAGTAGGAAAAAACCCCTCTTTGGACTTAGCCTTTGAGAGTTCCCTCCCCACGATCCAAATCTTCTCTGCTTCTTGGAAATGTCTGGTATCCTAAGTGTTACATTCACTCAGGGAACAGGGATGAAAAACATTACTGCGCATCTCTTATATGCCAGGCACTTTTCTCACATTCTCTCACTTACTATTCTCAATAACCACTGGAGGTAAATATTATACCTGTTTAACTGATTGAGGGAATTAAGAATTTGAGACCAACTGGCTCAAGGTTACACAGAAAGTAGCAGGACCCAAATTCAAACCCAGATATGTGACCTCCAACAAACAGGCTTTTCTACCATGTTTGCCCATCTCCTTACAAAGAAAACAAATCTCTTTTTCTAACTTGAGAAGGTCCAACTTGATTTATCTGACTGGCTTTGGTTGATCATTACACAATGCTTCCCTATTCTGCACAACCTAATGAAACCAGCTTAACCAAGTATGTGTGCTGAACATCTGAAGTTCAAGGCTTCACAGAGGAAGAGAGAGACTGTGCACAGCACAGAGACAAGGAATCTGTCATCTTGGACACAACCTGGTGACAAATCCCTTACATCTGAGTAGCATTTTAAACTTTCCAGAACAGCACAGGCTTTGGAATCAGGGATGACCTGGATTTGAATCCTGTTACTTTTCATGAGACAGTCGGAAAGTTCTCGTTCTGCTGCCCAGGCTGGAGTGCAGTGGTGCGATTATAGCTCCCTGCAGTCCCAAACTCATGTGCTCAAGTGATCCTCCCACCTTAGCCTCCAAGTAGCTAGGACTACAGGCATGTGCCACCATGCTTGGCTAATTTTTTTTTTTTCACTTTTTGTAGAGATGGGGCTTTGCTATGTTGCCCAGGCTGATCTTGAACTCCTGACCTCAAGCAATCCTCCCACTTTGTCCTCCCAAAGTGCTAGAATTACAAGTGTGACCCACTGTGCCCAACCAGGGCAAGCTATGACATTTCTTTGAACTTCAGTGTCTTCATCTACAAAATATGGATAATATCCACCTCTTATACAGAATAAAAGGGATTTTGCACAGTACCTGGCACAGGAGAAAGACTCTGTAAGTGGTAACTGGAATGACCTACTCCAGGAGTCACATTTGACTCAAGTTAGCTTTTAAGTACATATGCAAAATACAATTTCATACTTTTATTTATTTTTGTGTGTGTGTGTGTGTGTGAGATAGAGTCTCGCTCTGTCGCCCAGGCTGGAGTTCAGTGGTGCGATCTCGGCTCACTGCAAGCTCTGTCTCCCGGGTTCACGCCATTCTCCTGCCTCAGTCTCCCAAGTAGCTGGAACTACAGGCGGCCCCCACCACACCCAGCTAAGTTTTTGTATTTTTAGTAGATATGGGGTTTCACTGTGTTAGCCAGGATGGTCTCGATCTCCTGACTTCGTGATCTGCCCACCTCAGCCTCCCAAAGTGTTGGGATTACAGGCGTGAGCCACCGCGCCTGGCCCTCATACTATTTTTTTAGAGACAGAGTACACCAGCATGACCACAACTCACTGTAACCTTGAACTCCTGGACTGACACAATCCTTCCATGTCAGCCTCCCAAGTAGCTGAGACTACAGGTGTGTGCCATCATGGCTATTTTAATTTTTTATTTTGGTTGAGACAAGGTCTTGCTATGTTGCCCAGGCTGGTCTTGAACTCCTGGTCTCAACTGATCCTCCTGCCCTGGCCTCCTGAAACAGTGAAATCACAGGTATGAGCCACTCTGCCCAGCCTAATTTCATAGTACTTTAAAATGTATAAAAGAGTATATATGTATAGTTGAATAGTATAGGTTAAACATACGTAAAGTACAATTCCCTCATTTCATGTGATCTAATAATTCTGTAGGTAAGAGCAGTTGCACCCTTGCCCCTTCAAAAGATAAAATCAAGAAACCAACAGCCACCCAGGGGATTCACAGGAAAACTGAAACCAGAACTTAGTGAAACAAAGTCAAGTCACTAAGCTGCTCTGCTATTTGAGCAGCTGAGTGATCTGGGACAATTCTAACCTTCTGGGGCCACGGTTTTGTTATCAATGGAGAGATATGGGAGAGATTTTGCCAGGTTATCGCTAGTGTTCCCGCCTCAAATCAGATTCCTCACTTCCTCAACTGTCTCCTAACTTCCTTGAGTCCACTTCTGCCACAAATCTGTTTTCGGCCCCCGCAACTAACTACTCTTTTCAACAACTGTGCTTCTCTCCTTGTGACATTACGTAAGTCCTAGGAGTTGTCCCTCCCCATCACTGAAGGGCTGTGCTGTGAGACTGGAGAAAAGCTCACATTTTTATTGAGAGTAGGCATAGATGACTCTCAAATATGTATTTTCATTCCAGACTTCTCCTTTGAGATTCAGCTTTAAATATTCAACTCCCATTAGACATTCCACCCAGACTTCCACAGTCTTTGCAACCTCATGTGTCTCAAAGTGGCCTCATCACTTTTCCTTCTAACGTATTTCTTCTACTGTGTTCCCTTGTTAGAGTCGTTAACTCTAATCTAGCAAGCTAGAAATCTGGGTGCCATCCTCAATGCCTCCCTTCTCCCTCACCTCTATCCTCACAATGTAAAATCTAATCAGCCATCAAAAATCGAAATAAAATCTAATCAGTCATTAAAATTTAACTGTTTATTAATAGTTAACATTTACCTGACTGTCCCATCATCTCCATTGTGCAAACTTGTCCCAGTTTAGGCTCCCATCATCACCACCACAGAGTAAAGGCCTTCCACTCAGCTGCCCACCTCCAATTCTGGTCCCTCCCATGGTTGCCAGACTGACCTACCCACAACTCACAATCTGACTATGAAACCCATGAAGTACAGTCTCTTCCACATGGCATTCAAAACCCTCCTTACCACTTTAGCCCTGCGTACCATGAGTCTCTGCCTTACACTTCACACTTCAACGGCACTGAACAGCTCTGTGAGGGTTCTCTGAACACATCATGCTGTCTCGATTTAATGCCTCTGCTCATGCTGTCCTCTCTACCTGGAATGCTTTCTTTCCCAAACTTCTGTCCTACTCCTAAATACCCTTTCAGCCAGCAGAGATTTCCTTCTCTGGGCAATATTCCCCAAGCCCACCTCTCAACTGTGCTCTCCCGATGCTTCCTGCATCTCTATAGAATTGCACTTAGACAGCTGTATGTTATAATTACATGTTTAATGTGTTTGTCTCCCTCTCCAGACTGAACTCCTGGGGGCAGGATGACTGTCTTAGTCACCTTTCTCTAGCTCTTAACACAATTCTAAGCACTTGTTGAGTGAATGAGTACTAGGCTGCACTTGGTGAGTCTTTGAAGGCTACTATCTTGCCCCCTCTCTGTCTCTAGGCAGGCAAAATGACACCTTAACCATTCTCAGTTAACCACCTCAGAGGCCCTCCTGAGTGCTGATGTGACTCTTTAGCTGCCCTGCCACAGAATAAGGCTCTCTCTGCCCTCTTGCCTCCAATACAATCAGAAGCAGCTGGTAGGGCTTTTGTACTCTTACGACACCAACTTGACATTGCCC
The DNA here is from genome assembly GCF_000951045.1 of Mandrillus leucophaeus. Taxonomy (NCBI): domain Eukaryota; kingdom Metazoa; phylum Chordata; class Mammalia; order Primates; family Cercopithecidae; genus Mandrillus; species Mandrillus leucophaeus. The sequence goes on along the minus strand of NW_012100098.1, from coordinate 3,987,388 downwards.
TGGATCTGTGGGCAACAAGCACTAGATACTTTCTTTACAATTCTTGGAAAGAATCAACTGAGAAGCCAAATGCTACTGGACACTGTCTAGCTGGTTATCCTCAAGCTTCTGAGATGATGCTCAAAACTTTTAACAAGGATATTCTAGGGAAATGAAAGATTAATGCTTTGGGACGCCACTGGGAGCTGTTGCCCCATAAATGCACAAGAGATTCTTAATTCCTTAGTCAGTCACCATGCCAGCAATAATTAAACAGGTCCAAAGGGAGCAATTAATAGCTGCTATTGGACCATCAATCTGGAACTCATGCCAGATGCCATCAGAAAATAATCTGCAGACATGAGCACTTCACGAGGGAGCAGATTCACCAAGTGCCCTGCCTGCCAAGGGCCTGAGGATAATGAGTGCTTATGTGATGTTGATTCTGCTGAGTGGCAAGTAAAAACAAAATAACCACAACCACAAACGAGAAGTCTGTCCAAAGTAAGGGGCCCAAGCATACTCTGGACACAGAAGGGGTCCAAACAAAGATGCTCTTTCCTGGTTAGATATCTCTGGCCCATCCATTCTAGAACATTGTCTGGGCCTCACTTCAGGGCTGGCATTGAAGGGAGGGGAGTATGTGATCTCCAGTCTACAAAATGAGCCCATATAAAAGCAACTCTACCACCCTAGAGTTCAATAAAATCCCAGGAGCACAGGTCTCAACCTCAGCTGGTGTATGATGGTTTTAACCTTGGTAAATGCCCCCAGTTCAGAAGGCTTTTAAAATAAGGTCCAGGCCAGGAGTAGTGGCTCATGCCTGTAATCCCAACACTCTGGGAGGCTGAGGCAGGCAGATCACTTGAGCCCAGAAGATCGAGACCAGCCTAAGCAACATGGTGATACCCCTAGCTGGGCATGGTGGCGCTGCCTGTAGTCCCAGCTACTTGGCAGGCTGAGGCAGGAAGATCACCTGAACCCAGGAGGCGGAGGTTGCAGTGAGCCAAGATAGTGCCACTGGACTCCAGACTGGGTGACAGAGCAAGACCCTGTCTCAAAATAAATAAATAAATAAAAATAAAAAAAATAATAATAAGGTCCGTCCACAGCTGCACAAGAGACAAAATGTGCTAAAGTGCAGGCCAACAAAAGTCAAGAATTACCCCAGTACCTGGAGGTCCCTAAAGCCTGTGGAAAGGTCATGACTAGGCCAACATTATTGAGTAGAAAACAAAGGTGACTAGTACGTGCCATTCAGTGACTTTACAACTTCGAGGTACCGAGAAACAGTCTCTACCCTTCAACAATAATTCTTATTTCTTAAATATTTTTGTTAGGCTCCTCAATACCAGATCTCTGATTCAAGAGGTTAATGACCTTCAAATAATATTTCTATTTAAGGCTGGGTGCAGTGGCTCACACCTGTAATCCCAGCACTTTGGGAGGACAAGGCAGGCAGATCACTTGAGGTCAGGAGTTTGAGACCAGCCTGGCCAACACGCTGAAACCCCGTCTCTACTAAAAATACAAAAATTAGCCAGGCATGGTGGCGGGCGCCTGTAATCCCAGCAACTTGGGAGGCTGAGACACAAGAATCACTTGAACCTGGGAGGTGGAGGTTGCAGTGAGCTGAGATTGCGCCACTGCGCTCCACCCTGCGCGACAGAGCGAGACTCAGTCTCAAAATTACATAAATAAATAAATAAATAAATAAATAAACAAACAAAAATTCTATTTAAAATGTTTTGGTTTTTTGTGGGGGAGGCTTTGAGACAGGGTCTCACTTTGTCACCCAGGCTCGAGTGCAGTGGCATGATCATAGCGTACTGCAGCCTCGATCTCTTGGGCCCAAGCGATCCTCCCGCCTCAGCCTTCCAAAGTGCTGGGATTACAGGCATGAGCCACTGTGTCCAGCCTTCTACTTAAAATGTATTGAGCATCCTGGCCAGGCAGAGTGGCTCACACCTGTAATTCCAGCACTTTGGGAGGCCGAGGCAGGTGGATCATGAGGTCAGGAGATCAAGACCATCCTGGCTAACACGATGAAACCCTGTCTCTACTAAAAATACAAAAAAATTAGGCGTGGTGGGGGGTGCCTGTAGTCCCAGTTACTAGGGAGGCCGAGGAAGGAGAATGGAGTGAACCTGGGAGGAGCCTGCATTGAGCAGAGATTGCACCACTGCACTCCAGCCTGGGCGACAGAGCAAGACTCTGTCTCAAAACAAAACAAAAAAGTATTGAGCACCCTTTATGCCAGTCACTGAGCCCCAAAACTCTTACAAAAGGCCGGGCTGAGCACCTAGACATGGGCAGAAAGAATCCATCCCTACACTCCTTGCAGCTGCTTCCCAGACCAGACTTCGTATTTCTCTTCAAGACCAGAACACGCAGAGTGACTTCAGGAAATCTTGAGAATCAGACTTGAGAAGCCTAGGAAAGACAAGTATCTCTTTACAGTTAATCAGCACCCTGCCCAGCCCTGCAGACAGTTCTGACAACTGGAGCCAGGAAGAAGCAACCACAGGCTCTAGCTGGGGCCCACCTGGGGCTAGGAACCAGTTGGACCCCCAGATGAGTACTGACTCTGATCCCCACCCAGACTGGCTGCAGTGCCATAGGGAGCCCCTTCCTCGGAGACACACTCAGGCACTGGGATCCAAAGTTCATGGAAAGTTTCACCTTCTCTTATAGTTCAACCCCCAAAACTGCCTAATAATCTTACCATCTTATCTGAATATCTTCCCCATTACTTTTTTTTTTTTTCTTTTCTGAGACGGAGTCTCGCTCTGTCACCAGGCTGGAGTGCAGTGGTGCGATCTCGGCCCACTGCAACCTCCGCCTCCCAGGTTCAAGCGATTCTCCTGCCTCAGCCTCCCAAGTAGCTAGGACTACAGGCACCCACCACCACGCCCGGTTAATTTTTGTATTTTTAGTAGAGACGAGGTTTCACCATGTTGGCCAGGATGACCTTGATCTCTTGACCTCGTGATCCACCCGCCTTGGCCTCCCAAAGTGGCATTACAGGCGTGAGCCACCACGCCTGGCCCCTCTCTTATTTTTTAAGACACGGGGTTGCCCAGGCTGGACTCAACCTCTGGAGCTCAGGGGATCCTCCTGCCTCAGCCTCCCAAGCAGCTGGGACTACAGGCACATGCCACCACACCCGGCTATAACACCCAATGACCATCTATCTCTTTATCTTACCTTCTTTTTCTTCATGGTACTTCTTGCTACTTAACATTATATTATATACCTGTAAATTTGTTTACTGTTCTCCCCAACAGCAATGCAAATGCTATGAGACTGGTTTGTCTTTTTTGTTCCCTGTGGTATCACTAATGTCTAAAATACAGAGTAAACACTCAATAAATAGTTGTTGAATGAATAAATAAGTGATCATGCAAACATTTTAAAACTCTGCTTCCATCCTAGTGGTGCTATATGAGAAGCAAGACTGAATAATGCCTACTTCCCAGAAAGCCCTATCAACCTGTTGTTGAATCCTAACATCTCCTCCAAATATCTCCCTAAAGTCCTCCACATCTCATTCCCAGGCCCACAAACCCTAACCCACCCCAGAGCAAGTATTAAAGAGAGAAAATGGAGCAGCACCCAGGGAGGAGACACATTTTTCCTCCAGTTAAGTACAGTCTAGAACCTCTGCAAATTAAAAGCTCCCTCTTCACTGAATCCACTCAGCTATAGTTATAGGTCACACTTTTTATTTTTATAACCAGCCAACCCATCAAATTATAGGCTCCGGCCACTGGTAGGCACGCCAAACACTGGGGCCAGCTTAGCCTAGAAGAGGCACTGCTCCTTCTGGCTTGTGAGGGGGTGCAGGAGTGAGGGCTGAGCACCAGTCAAACCTGAAAGGGCAGAAGGCACCATCACCCCACTGGGGACAGTCTAGCGATGAGCCTGGATCTCACTCAGGCCAACCTGCTGCCCATAAGGGAGACAGATTCCAGGATTCTCCACACAGCAAACAAGAGAACTCTTAACCTTATAAAGCACACCTAGAAGTTTCCCTACAATTAATTTCCAAACTCCTTACCAAGGCCAACAAGATCCCACATGATCTGGGCCCTGCTCACCTTTCTTATACCTTCTCGGACTCTCCTCAGCATCCTTGTCTACCAGTCTGGCCTTCTTTCAGTTCCTCAAATGTGCGAAGTTCTTTTCCACCCAGGGCTTTGCAAAAGTTGTTCTCTTCCTAAAAAACCCATCTCCCAGATATTTATATATGGCTATGATGATGGCTTGTGGTAAGTGGATCTGTAAGAATGAACCAAAGAAACTGCTAAGTCCATTACAACAGACCAGGCAAGAGCTGAGGATCAACTACAGTAGTGGTAGTATGGATAGAGAGAAGGTGAGAGGGACAGCAGCCCAGACTAACTCCAAGTGCTTGGCCTGGATGATTAGCTGGAAGAGTGCCATTTCCCCCAAAATACAATGTATAAGAAAACACTAGCAGGTATAAAGTGGCTCACAAACACTGGACACTGTTACTATGCAATGAAATATATTTATTGAGCATCTACTATGAACAAGGCATTGTTAATAATAAAAATTATTTAGTACAAGACAAATTTTACCCCAAAGAAAGGCAAAAATGGGCTGGGCGTGGTGGCTCATGCCTGTAATCTCAAGCACTTTGGGAGGCTAGGGTGCGAGGATCACTTGAGCTCAGGAATTCAATGCTGCAGTGAACTATGATCACACTACTGCACTCCAGCCTGGGCAACAAAGAAAGATCCTATCTCAAAAAATAATTTTTTTAAAAGGAAAGCAAGACAGATTTGGCAACGAAAAGAATTAGTTCAAAACTTGATGACTAGAAATGGAAGCTTCTACATTTGAAGACTTCTGCAGTTCAAGGGTAACACATGGGGGATCATTTTCTATCCCGTTTCACTTAAATCAAATTATTCTGATTCTCTAACCTATGAGGATTGAGCATTTATTTCTCATATATTTCAATCATTCAACTTTTAATAAGCAAACTCATGAATGGCCAGAGACCACTTACCAACTATTCTCTATTCCCTGTTGAAATCCTGGGCAGGAAAGTCCCTTTTCTAACAATCAAGAAATGTTCAGGCTAGGGATGATGGCTCATGTCTATAATGCCAGCACTTTGAGAAGCTGAGGAAGGCAGACATGACTTGAGCCCAGGAGTTCAAGACCAGCTTGGGCAACACAGCAAGATCCCATCTCTACAAAAAAGTAAGAAGCACAACTGTAGTCCCAGCTACTAAGGAGGATGAAATGGAGGATGGCTTGAGCCTACGAGTTGGAGGCCACAGTGAGCCATGACCACACTACTGCACTTCAACCTGGGTGACAGAGCAAGCCCGTTTCAAAAAAATAAGAAATGTTCAGACAAAACTCAGTGTGTACTGGCCATCTGTCCTGATCCAAGCTCACATCTGTCTATAACTAAACTATAACTATAAATTTAAACTAAATTCCAGCAGCAGGGCTCCTGGCTGCCCCTCATACAGCTGCTTCATTCCTCCTCCATAATCCCCTCCCATACGGCTCTGCCCTGCAACAATCTCCTCTTTCCTGATCTACAGTTGACTAAAGACCTGACTAAAGCCCCTGTCCTCCTTAAAGCACTGTCTAATTAGCACTCCTATACCACGCTGATCCTCCCTTAGCTCTCCAGTCTTTCTGTGTTTATAGCTGTGTGGCACCCTATCACCTCATGATCTCACTTGGTCTTCACAAAACATGTGATTGGGCAAGACAAACAGTATTCCCACATTATAGATAAATAACTATGGCACATAGAGTCTCATAGACAACCTGAGGACATGCACTTGCTTTAATTCTCTTGTTCAAAATACAGTTTTAAGTACGCACATATTTTGTCTCTCCAACTTAGATAGCAAGCATTATCTTCTATTTCTCTGGTATACCCCAAAGCACTAGGGAAAGTGCTGTGTATACAGCAGGCACCTATGACATATTTACTTAATAAATCATGAAAGAAAAGAAAATGGAATGAACATTTAGAATAGACCCAAGACTTCCCAACCTAAAGCCTTCTTTGTTACACTCTTAACAACCTGTTCTTTGCCTTCCAAGAATATATCATAATTAAATATTTATTTAATATCTGTCTTTTCCTTTAAACTCTATGAGGGCAAAGGAATTCTTTGATTTTTTCACCACTATATACCTAGTGATATCAGGAACACATAGTAAAATTAAAAATAAAAATAAAAAACTTCTCGAATAGCAAATGTCCTAGTGGGATGGCTAAGATTCACACCCAAATCTGGCTGACTCTAAAGCTCAAATCTTTCCACCACACCCCTTAGCAAAGGAGAACTTGTTTGGTAAACTTTCCCCTATATTCTGCCACAATCCACTCAATCCACTCCAAAGCAGTAATAACAGCAAAGGAGAATCAATCCTGCAAAAAGGAAACTATAGTTAAGAAAGTGGGGCTGGGCGCAGTGCCTCATGCCTATAATCCCAGCACTTTGGGAGGCCATGGCAGGAGGGCAAGACCAGCCTGTGCAACAGTGAGAGCCTGTCTGAACAACAGCAACAAAAAAACTGGGCTTTGGCATCAGGCTGCTTGGATTCAAATCCCAACTTTGCCACCTACTAGTGTGTGATCCTAGGTGAGTTATTTAACCTACCTGGACCTCAGTTTCCTCTTCTATAAAATGGAGATTAACAACAACTACTTCACAGAATTGTGATGATTAAATGAGATAATGTGTGTAAAGTGTTTTGCATGGTGCTTGGTATACCATCATCACACATAAATGTTAGCTATTAAAATTATTAGCTATCCTTATTCCTAGGAGGCAAGAATCTAGAGAAAATGATTGTCATGGTGGTCATAGCTGCTGAACTGACTTGACTTTGAGAAGCTGAGATGCAGCACAGCCTAGAGCTCAGGTTTATTCTCTTTGCTGACTTCAAGGGCTATGGCTCTGCCAAGGCTGGAGAGACAGCTTTCACTGGCCTGAAAATGAAAGAGGCTAAAAATATATAGCCTGCCTGTGTCTGGGGGACCAGGATCATGCCTACATTAAAGAATTCAAAATATAGCTTCAGGGCAAAAGAGCATCTCTTAGGATTCTTTTTACTGTGGAAATAGTGCCAAGCTCAGCACAGGGCACAGGGCAGTGGCCAGTTGCTGACCCCACTGGTGCCCTTTCTCTCTCTCGCATTTTTCTTTTGGCTTAGTGCAAAAAGTAAGAGGAGCTTTTTTTTTTTTTTCCATTAAAAGTTGGGTCTGGCCGGGTGCAGTGGCTCATGCCTATAATCTCAGCACTTTGGTAGGCCAAGGCGGGTGGATCACTTGAGGTCAGTAGTTTGAGACCAGCCTGGCAACATGGCGAACCCCATCTCTACTAAAAATACAAAAATTAGCTGGGCGTGGTGGTGCACGTCTGTAGTCCTAGCTACTCAGAAGGCTGAGGCTAGAGAATTGCTTGAACCTGAGAGGCAGAGGTTGCAGTGAACCCAAGATCGCATCACTACACTCCACCCTGGCTGACGGAGCAAGACTCCATCTCAAAAAAAAAAAAAAAAAAAGTTGGGTCTGACTGGGCACAGTGGTTCATGCCTGTAATCTCAACACTTTCGGAGGCCAAGGCAGGCCGATTGCTTGAGCCCATGAGTTCAAGAACAGCCTGGGCAACATAGCGAGACCCTGTCTATTAAAAAAATACAAAAATTAGCCAGGCATGGTGGTGCACGCCTGTAGTCCCAGCTGCTTGGGAGGACTGATTGAGCCTGGGAAGTTGAGACTGTGATCACACTACTACACACTGAGCTGTCTCCAAAAAAAAACTTCAGTCTACCCCCTCCCCACCCCATTTTTATTCTTCCTTTTCCCTTAAAGGAGGAATACACAAGTAGATAACGTAAAAGAAAAAACTCCAACCAACTCAAAGCTTACAGAATAAAAAATCAGTCACTATTCAGCCTCCAAACCCACTCAATCCTCTCCATAGTTCACCAGTTCATAGGTTGGTTTATTTTTCTAGGCCTTTTTTCTATGTATTTATATACAACCCACATGTGGTTTTTATAAAGCACTATATATATAGTCTTCTAATTGCCTTTTTATATTATATTTACACACACATATATATCTTGGAGATTCTCATTTGCCACAACCATTTATTGAGTGCCTACCCTGTGCCAGGTGTTTGGCTGTACAGTGATAAGCAAACATAATGTCCCCACCCTCATAAGTCAACAATCTGGGAGATGGATAATGAACAAGTAATCAAATAATTGTAAAATGGACAAAGAATGAATAGGATGCTAACTAAGACAAAGAATAGTAAGTGGGGAAGATTTGAGAGGTGGCATTTTTAAAAACTGAGAGCTAAAGTATAAACTAGAATGAGTCATTTTAATATCCAGACAAAGGGTATCCCAGGAGAAGAAACAGCTTGTGCAAAGATCCTGAGATAGAAAAGAGTTTGTCCTGAATGAAAGAGGGCTAATGTGGAACTTCATAAACAAGAGGGCAATAAGGTTAAAAAGGTCAGCAGGTGTCAAATGATGCAGTCCTAAGGGTCCGTGTCAGGAGTTTGCATTTTTCCTTTTAGTATAATAGAAAGGGAAGCCATTAAAGGTTTTTAGGTCAGTGAATGATGCTATTTAATTTATATTTTAGATTTGGATGCTTTGTGGAGAATGGATGGGAAGATGGAGATAGGGATAAGAGAGGAAAATGGAAAGCCAGTTGGTTGGCTGCAATATAGGTAAGAGCTGATCTTGGCTTAGACCAGGGCAGTGGCAGTAGAGAGAAAAGGGACAGGCAGATTACATATACATACAGAGATAAACAGTTTTTTTTCTTTTTCACTTTTTTTGAGATAGTCTCACTCTGTCACCCAGGCTGGAGTACAGTGGCGCCATCTCGGTTCATTGCAGCCTCTACCTCCCAGGTTCAAGTGGTTCTCATGCCTCAGCCTCCCCAGTAGCTGGGACTACAAGCATGTGCCACTACACCCAGGTAATTTTTTAGCAGAAACAGAGTTTTGTCACGTTGGCCAGGCTGGTCTTGAACTCCTGGGTTCAAGTGATCCACCCGCCTCAGCCTCCCAATCTTGTTTTGTTTTGTTTGAGATGGAGTTTCGCTCTTGTTGCCCAGGCTGGAATGCAATGGCGCAATCTTGGCTCACTGCAACCTCTGCCTCCTGGGTTCAAGCAATTTTCCTGCCTCAGCTTCCAGAGTAGCTGAGATTACAGGCATGCACCACACCTGGCTAATTTTGTGCTTTTAGTAGAGGTGGGGTTTCTCCATGTTAGTCAGGCTGGTCTCAAACTCCCGACCTCAGATGATCCGCCCACCTCCGCCTCCCCAAGTGCTGGGATTACAGGCGTGAGCCACCTACAATCTTATTTTTTTTAAAGACAGGGTCTCATTCAGAGGCCCAGACCAGAGTGCAGTGGCACAATCATGGTTCACTGCAACCTCAAACTCTTGGGCTCAGGCAATCCTCAGGGATTAGACTACAGGAACATGCCACCACACCCAGCTAGTTTTTATTTTTTGTAGAGATAGGGTCTCACTATGTTGCCCAGGCTAATCTCGAACTCCTGGCCTCAAGTGATCCTCCAGCCTCAGCCTCCAAAGTGCTGGAATTACAAGCATGAGCCACCGTACCCGGCCTATTTTTGGAGATGAAATCAGCAAGACTTACTCATAAAGTGGGTATGGAGAAAGGGAAAGAAAAAATTAAAAATAACTCCCAGGATTTGCCCTGAGTAGGTGAATGGGAGAGCAGTAAATTTAAGCAAGAAATGGACAATCAGGCTCTTCCCCATTCCTTTTTTTACGTTAAACAATGTAGCCCTGAGTATTCCTTACATGCACCTTCCGTCACGTGTAAACTGTTCTGCAGAATGGTTTCCTAAAAGTGAGGTGGAGGAGTTAGAGAACATGCGCATTTTAAATGGATAGACCCTGTAAGATGCCTTCTAAAATGTCTGTACCGAATTACTCTGCCATTAATATTGACCACGGACATTGTTGGTCTTCAAAATTTCACCAGATAATTAGTATAAGTATATCAGGCCGAGCGCGGTGGCTCACGCCTGCAATCCCAGCACTTTGGGAAGCCAAAGCAGGTGGATCACCAGGTCAGGAGTTCCACGACTAGCCTGGCCAAGATGGTGAACCCCCGTCTCTACTAAAAACTGCAAAAAAGGCCGGGCGCGGTAGCTCAAGCCTGTAATCCCAGCACTTTGGGAGGCCGAGACGGGCGGATCACAAGGTCAGGAGGTCGAGACCATCCTGGCTAACACGGTGAACCCCCGTCTCTACTAAAAAATACAAAAAAACTAGCCAGGCGAGGTGGCGGGCACCTGTAGTCCCAGCTACTCGGGAGGCTGAGGCAGGAGAATGGTGTGAACCCGGGAGGCAGAGCTTGCAGTGAGCTGAGATCCGGACACTGCACTCCAGCCCGGGCGACAGAGCGAGACTCTGTCTCAAAAAAAAAAAAAAAAAAAGTATATCCTCTAAATTTTCATCTCCTTGATTTCCAGTGAAGTTAAAAAAATTTTTCTATTCTTTAACTTTTAATTATATAACTAATACATAAATGAATTATCCTTGCCAAAAAAAAAAAAGTAAACATTATAGCTAGGCATGGTAGTACACTCCTGTAGTACCAGCTACTCCAAAGGCTGAGGTGGGAGGGCCCAAGGGTTTGAGTCCAGCTTGGGGAACAAAACAAAACACTGTCTCCAAAAAATATACAAATAAAAATTTCAGATGTAAACATTATAGATAAAGCTAAATTCCTTTTGAATCTGTTCTTCCTATCATGGTTCCTCCCCTACCCCCAAATCCCAGAGGTAACTAACTAGTGTTATCGGTTTTATCTGTACCCTTACAGATTTTTTTATGAATTTAAAATCTATATATAAAAAATAAAAGATTAAGCATATTTTAGAAGTTGTTTTTCCAACAGTTCTTTTAGCGTGAATAAAAAAATATAACCAAAAATATTTTCCTTAAGGCCTAAGTGACAGTTAAGCTGAGACCATCCCCGCTTAGTTAACCCCTCTGAGTGCTAGCTTCATATTGCCTGTAAAAAAACACTGCAGTGAAATACTGCCTCACAGAGTTGTTGTCAAGTTAAATGAGATAACACATGTTAAAGTACGCAGCATACATTTAACAAATGTCAACTGTCTTTCCTTAATCTCTACAAGTTAAATCCAGGCATTTGGTGAGGACCAGACACTGAGCCATTCCTGAAGAGATGAGATGAGGGACTCTACCCAGAAAAAAGAGTGTTGTTTTAAAAAAGATTTTTTTTCATAAGTCCCCCAAAAGATGTAAATTTTCCTACAAAGATTCTGTTATGAAATATCCGAGCAGTCAAAAAAGGTACAGGTCCTTTTTTTTTTTTTGTAAGGTAGAAGAGAGGATTTAAGCATTGCTAGAGAAATAAATGTTCCATCCTTCTCCCAGGCACACGCTGGGAAGCCCACTACCCAGATATTCCCCAAGGACCTCAGGCCTGCAGGAGAGAGTTGCTGCTTTAGGCAGGTAGTACCTCCAAACACAGGATATTACCTAACCTTTGGCCGTTACTGCAAGAGGCCACTGGGTTCCTGGGATTTGTCCAAGTATAGTTGTCTCTTGATATCCGAAGGGGATTGGTTCCAGGACCTCTCTAGAATAACAAAATCCCCAGATGCTCAAGTCTCTGATATAAAATTGTATAGTAATTGCATATAACCTACACACATCCTGCTGTATACTTTAAATCACCTCTAAACTATTTATAATACCCAATACAATTAAGTGCTATGTAAATACAGTTGTCCCTCAGTATACGCGGGGAATTGGTTCCAGGACCCGACCAAATGGCTCCAAGCCTGGTCCTGGAACCAAAATCTGAGCATACTCAAATTCCACAGGCCCCATAGAACCCATTTGTACGCAAAAGTCTGCCCTCCTTATAAGGTTTTCAATTCTTACCACTCAATTCTCATTCGACTGAAAAATCTGTGTATAAGCACACCCACATAATTCAAGGCCTTGTTGTTTAAGGCTCACCTACAGTTGTTATACTCTTTTGTTTACAGAATAATTACAAGAAAAAAAGGCTACATGATCAGTACATGCACAATTTTTTCAAATATCTTCTATCTGAAGTTGGTTGAATCCACAGATACAGAACCCACAGACAAGGAGGGCCAGCTGTACATCCTATTATCTCCACCTGGATTTTCCCAAAGGTTGAGGGCTAGGGCCCTAGTTCAAAGGGGTAGACCCCACCACAAAGGATCCTTAATCAAAGTTAAATCAAACTGTCCAAGGGCCTGAATATCTCCCTTTGAATGGGAATCACCCAAGTTTCAACAAGCTCTCTTTGTTGGAACCACCAAGAGCGGCATTATTTTATCTGAACCAATAACCAGGGCTCCTTCTTACCAAAGATCAAGAGTACTAACTGTATCAAGGAGTTCCTGCAGTAGAGTTTCCTCATCCAGCTATCACTTCCCATTCCTCCAGGCTGGAAGCCAGGGCTTCCTTAGCAAATCCAAAAATGGGCTTTAAAACTCCCAAAGTACTACATGTGTTCATATATACATGGGAGGGGGAGGGGGAAATAGGGACCACAGGTTTAACTGGATTTCCAAAGGAATCTGTTACCCAAAAGATTCAGAAGTACTGTTGAGAGATGTCTCAAACATATTCCCAACTTATAAAAACTTTTACTCTGGCCTGAGTAACTGACCAGGGGGTGAGTGTAGTATGTACACCCCAAACTGCCCCTTGATGAGTTTTACGGTAGAGCCCACAGTACAGAGGAATCAGGTATTAAACTGACAGGCAGAGGCAATAAAAAGAGGTCCACCTCTTTCCTAAAGGTGTGCCAGGAAATCGGAAAACCAAGAAAGCGCGACATACCATGGCTCTGTCTTTCCTTTTACTGCTCTTGAAGCTTCATCCTCAATTGGCACACAGGACAAAAGAGGTACAGATAAGTGGAAGGCAAATCTCAGCAGGGATGCCAACCACATTTTGGGCAGGATCCTTCTTCATTGTGTGGGACTGACCCAAACATGACCCAAACACAGAGGGATGGTTAACAGCCTTGGCCCTCAGGTAGAAAGCCTAGCACTCTCAGTCAGTATGATAATCAAAACATCCTCAAGTGCTTCCAAAAACTCCCTCCTGGGACAATACCTCCCTCAGTTGAAAGCTACTTTAACTTATGGAATTCTGAGAGGAGATAAAGTGGGTAAAGTATATACAATAAATATTTTTAGCACCTTTATAGGTTACAAAGTATGTTCACTATGTTGTCTCCTGTAAGCATCCTCAAAAATCTGTAGGATAGGTATTATCCTCACACATGTCATAAACGATGAAATTGACTCAGAAAAGTTACAGGATTTGCCTAAGGTGCAGCTAAAAAAAAAAGACTATAAAGCTGGATCAGAACCTAAGTCTTCTGATTCCAAAACCAATGGTCTACTGCTTCCTTCCAGAACAAAATTTTTTTTAAGTGTTCATGGGAAACACTAGGGGGATCTATTGACTGGCTCCCCAGCTTCTGTGCAAAAACAAGAGCAAAAACTGCTCTAAGCTGTAGGTAGTTCTTAAAACCAAATATCCATCTCCTAAAGTACCCAACGACCAGGCAACTTTCTTAGGCACCGAACAATTAAAAGAGGACTATGATATTCTCCATTCTGAATTTGAGTAGAAATGAGCAAACAGGGGAGAAAGAAAGTACATATCTTCCCTGTTATTGTGTATAAGGGACCCAGAGGTAAGATCACCAGCCCCAACTCCAGCTTTGGCCGTAACTCTGGGTGAGGGTGGGAAGGTGGTAAAAGAGATGGCGGTGGGGTATGAGGATAAGAATTAAACCATCACTAATATACAAGAGCCTATACTTGTCCTCTACTGGCAAAATCTGCCATGTAAATAATTCTGCTAGCCCCTCGTGGTTCTGGACATTATTGAGAACATCTTTGAAGGACCTCAAAATACTTTATAAACTAAGAAGAGTATGCGTAATAGTAAAGCTGAAGGAGGGGAGATACTGCACCCCACCCAAAAACAAAAAACAAAACAAAACACCCTATCCATGCCCTCCCCTACCCAACACACAAACCCCAACCCACAACTTTGTTGTGAGGTGATGGAAGACAGAAAGGGTAAGAGAACCTGGAAAGAGGAAGATTCTAAAAGAGGAAAAGAGAGGGGGAGAAGAAAGTGGGAGGCAAAGACAACAAGAGTTATCTCCAGGACACAGAGGGAGCTTGACACTTCTACACCTTTCTTGGGGGACTGACTCACTCTCCATGTGGAACGAAAACAAGATACAAAGACATAACTTTGCCCAGAGAGGCAAAAGAGAGAGACTGGAAATGGAATGCAGGAATTCCAGCTGCCCAGCTCAGTTCTATTCTGGAATCCACTTCACTTCTTCATGAATGACAACCTTAAATCCCTGAAGTTCTCACCTGCTGCTATTCAGAAGTACCCAGCGAGAAGGAGGAGAGGGTGAGCCTGTGTGCTGACAGGACCCTCCCCTACTCTATCTTCAAAGTAAAAGGTCCTCCCTGTTCTTTAAAGTCATTTCCGAACCGCGATGAACCCCCAGCCTTTCCCTGGCACTGCTATTGCTCGGCTCAGACGTGGGAGAAATGTTTCCCCAGAATGGAAGTGAATGGTCTGGCAGACCAGATGACACGCTGACTTCAGGCAGCCAGCACTGCTGTCCCATGGGCTTACTACAGTCACTTCTGGGGCACATACTTTGATGCTGACCACAGAACCAGGACCCTGGCTCTGCCCAGCCTCCGCAAGCAACCTCAGGGGCAGAGGAGGATCTGTGGTCTCATTTCCTCCCCACTTTGGCTTCTTTTTTCACTTCACTGAAGATTAGTTATTTCCACCAAGACCAGTTCCTGTTCTCACCAGCTGTAGCAGTTGTTTCCCCACAGACAGAATTATGAAGCACTGGTGTGGCTGCCACCTGGACTGTCCCAGCTGCAGAACACAGACCCAGTGAGTCCTGAGAAAGGGCTTTTTTATCCTAAAGTAGCAGGAAGAAAATAAGGGGCAGGAAGCAATTCTAAGAACTCCACAGTGGATACACTGGTGTCCATTTTATTATTTTAACTTTACATAATAGTTACAATGGTTTCATATGTGAAAAATATTTTATAATGAAAAAGCATAGGAAATGTATGCATTTATTACATTGACATATGTATATAATAAATCTCCAATAGAGAGCAAAGAGCGCAAATAAAAGATGGCCAAAACACTTGCAATGAACTGTTCAAAGAACTGCAAAGTAAAACAAGATACCATGTCTAATTAATCAAACTGGCAAAGGCTTTAAAAACATTAATCCACTCAGTAATGGTTGGCTTACAGAGAAAGGTAGACACACATATACTAACAGTGGAAAAGGTAACTGATAAAACTTTTTCAGAAGATATGTCTCAAAGGCCTTTAAAAACCATATACCCTTTGGCCCAATAATTCCACTTCTAGCAATTTATCCTAAAGAAATAATCAGAGATGGACACAAATATTTATGCACAGGATGTTCAACACAGCATTATTTGTAACAGCAAAAAAAAAAAAAAAAAAAAAAAGATTTTAAAAGGGTAAGATAGGCTGGACACAGGGGCTCATGCCTATAATCTCAAAACTTTGGGAGGCCGAGGCTGGTGGATCGCATGAGGTCAGGAGTTCAAGATCAGCCTGGCCAACATGGCAAAACCCTGTCTCTACTAAAAATACAAAAAATAGCCAGGTGTGGTGGCACGTACCTGTAATCCCAATTACTCAGGAAGTTCAGGCAGAACTGCTTGAACCCAGGAGGCAGAGGTTGCAGTAAGCCAAGATTGCACCACTGCACTCCAACCTGGGTGACAGAGCAAGACTCCATCTCAAAAAAAGAAAAAAAAAAAGCAACATAAGGCAGTGATAAAATATTACAGAGTACTATGCAGTAATGAAATCATGATACTGGGCCGGGCACAGCGGCTCATGCCTGTAATCCCAGCACTTTGGGAGGCCAAAGTGGGTAGATCTAAGGTCAGGAGTTTGAGATCAGCCTGGCCAACATGGTGAAACCCCATCTCTACTAAAAATACAAAAAAATTAGCCAGGCATGGTGGTGCACGCCTGTGGTCCAGCTACTCAGGAGGCTGA
>NW_012100098.1:3952141-3971155 GCF_000951045.1 Mandrillus leucophaeus | reverse complement strand
TTGGGAGGCCGAGGTGGGCAGATCACCTGAGGTCAGGAGTTTGAGACCAGCCTGGCCAACATGGTGAAACCCTGTCTCTACTAAAAATACAAAAATTAGCCAGTCGTGGTGGCAGGTGCCTGGAATCCCACCTACTTGGGAGGCTGAGGCAGAAGAATCGCTTGAACCCAGGAGGCAGAGGTTGCAGTAAGCAGAGATAGTACCACTGCACTCCAGCCTGGGTGACAGAGTAAGACTGTCTCAAAAACAAAACAAAACAAAACATGTACAATTACTAACCTGGGAAAACTAATGAAATAACAAAAGCAAAAAACAAACAAACAAACAGGATAAAAAACATATATACCGGCAGGGCATGGTGGCTCATGCCTAAAATCCCAATACTTTGGGTGACTGAGGTGGGAGAATCACTTAAGTCTAGGAGTTTGAAACCAATGTGGGCAACAAAGCAAGACCCCATCTCTACAAAAAATGAAAAAATTAGCCAGGCATGGTGGTGCACGCCTGTGGTCCAGCTACTCAGGAGGCTGAGGCAGGAGGCTTGCTCGAGTCTGGGAGTTCAAAGCTGCAGTGAGGCGCAGTGAGCCGTGATCATGTCACTACACTCCCCTATGGGTGACAGAGCGAGACTCTGTCTTAAATAAATAAATCAAGTATCAAAACATTGTATAAAACTCTATGCAGAGAAAAAAATATAAAGGTTTTAAAGCACATCAGCTGCATTTGGTAAATGAACTAAGAAAATATTTGCATTTGGTAAAGAAACTAGAGAAAATATGGATGTTTTTCTTTAACCTAAATCTTTAGTCTTTTCTTCTTTCTGAATTGTCCCATACTTTCTTTAGAGAATAAGTATTACTTTAAGAGGAAAAAAACAAAAAATGCTGAATCTCCCTCTGGGCAATGAAAACATTCCCAAATGACAGAGTCCACTCTATCAGTCTCTTCCCAACATGCAGGCTTCCCCCAGACTAAAGCAGGGTCATATTAGGAGGTCAAGGGAACAAGACTCCTCTCTGTGGCCTAGGGTCTTCTCTGTGGGGTCTCTGAACAAGAAGAAGGTTCCTCTGACCAGCTGCTGTCAAAGGCCCTTTCCCCGCCCCCTCCCAAGTTCTATTCCAGCCTGAACTAATTCACCACAATCCTGAGGGCTGGGAAAAAAATTTCCACCATGGCGATTTGGAACCTGATATTTAGTCCGTTTTTCCCAGCCCCTTTCTGTGTCAAAGGAGGCCCCTCAAAGCCTCTTAGACAACTAGCACCCAGGCCAACTTAGCTCCCACATCAATGCTACATTTACAGAAAAACCCCCAAGTTGTCAGTCATCACCAGGGAAATGTGAGAGGAGGAACTGCAGCAGGGATAGCCCCTGTCACACAACCGTACCCTCATGCCCTGAAAGCCTCCTCCTGAGGGATATGCAGGGCTTTTTCTGGCATCAGAACTTTGAGACTCCATTTCAAATCTGTACTAAATCAACAAAGAGAAAAATCAGAGTACAATCACAACAAAGACAGAGAGCTATCCTTTCAAAGACCTTAGAGCCCTCTGCCTCCTTTCTCTAGGGAAAATCCAGTACTGGCCAGAATACTAGCTTCTGAGCAACTGAGTTTGGGTAGTAATCTAGTTTGGACCAAAACACAGACTTGGACTATATCAGACCAGAGATTGGCTCTCATTCTGGTATTCATAAAGATGAACTCCATTAATTGCCCCAACCCCAAACTTCTCAATACCCAACAGAATGGGAAGTGCTGCTCAGATAGGGGGTAAGGAAGGATGCCAAG
Source organism: Mandrillus leucophaeus (assembly GCF_000951045.1). Taxonomy (NCBI): domain Eukaryota; kingdom Metazoa; phylum Chordata; class Mammalia; order Primates; family Cercopithecidae; genus Mandrillus; species Mandrillus leucophaeus. The sequence continues at coordinate 3,969,368 of NW_012100098.1, read as the reverse complement.
AAGCAGTGTAACACAGCAGCTTCACAACCTTTTTCACATCGAGGCACACCTAGAAAATAATACTGTTTGTACAGTACATGGGGTAGAAGCTGATCCCATCCAGAGGGAACTGGCTGGGAACTTTAGCTGCCCCTAGGAATAAGGGGAATCAGTATCCCAGCACACCTGTGACCCATCTGCAACACACCAGTAGGGAAGCCCTGAATTAAGGCACTGGGCTGGGTTAGGATTCTTGGAATCAATGTCCTCATCAAATCTTCTCATAGCCGTCATCTCAAGCTCTTCAACTTGGGCTGACAGATCATATGTCTGGAACAGAAAGCTGGGAGCCTGTGGTCTTGACTCAGCACTGATACAACTTCCCCAGCGGAGGATACTCTTCAGGGGGTTTTCCACAGACACACGGGGGCTGAGGAAGCCCTCCAGCTTACAGCAGCAGCCATATTCTGAGACTGGATATACACAACAGGGTAATTGGTTTTATCAGATTTTTAAACTTTAAAACCCCTTTTTGGGAACACAAGTGATCTCAGATCTGAGTCACTGCTGAGAGGTACAAACTTAAAAGCTACCATTTACTAAGCATATAGTAGATGCCAGACTCTGCTAAGTATTTGACTTCCAATTTCATTAAATCCACACAACAACCTCATGTGGCAAATGCTATTATTATCCCCATGTATAAGAGGAGACTGGGACTCAGATTAAGTAGCTTGCTTGAGGTCAAACACTCTTCTAACCGAAGACTATGGATGAAACAGTATTTGAATCCACTCTGATTTGAAAGTCCGTATGCTTAACCAGGACACCACTATGTCACCTCAACAAACCTCCCAAATAGCTTTTTCAAAAAACCAAACCAGTTATAATGAAGCTGACAATCCGGGAAAGAAAAAGGTGATAAAGGAACAACTTATCTGACTGTTTCAAGCCAACAACAAAAATAAGCTAATCTGGCCAGGCACCGTGGCTCATGCCTGTAATCCCAGCACTTTGGGAGGCCAAGGCGGGTGGATCGCCTGAGGTCAGGAGTTTGAGACCAGCCTGGCCAACATAGCAAAACCCCATCTCTACTAAAAATACAAAAATTAGCCAGGCATAGTGGCAAGCGCCTGTAATCTCAGCTACTGGGGAGGCTGAAGCAGAATTGCTTGAACCTGGGAGGCGGAGTTTGCAGTGAGCTGAGATCGTGCTGCTGCACTCCAGCCTGGGTGACAGAGTCAGACTCCATCTCAAAAAAAAAAAAAAAAGCTAATCTATATTGAGTACTTACTGAGTACTTACTACATTGAGCACCTTATATACAGGGGCTCACCTAATTCTCACAATCTCACCAGAACAAGATTACCTCCACTTTACAGATGAGGAAAAAGTCTAGGCTCAGAGAAGTTAAGATACTTGCTAAGCCAGAGTCCTTGCTTTTTCAACTACACTATGCTTCTCCTGACCGTTCAGGAAATACACTTGAGCCTGTACCTGGGTCAAACATCTAACTCACAGTCAGTACTATTCACAAAGCATGGTAGAAAAGGTACCTTTCAGAACAGTGGACACAGGGACACTTAAGGGCCCCCAGAGAAGAACTCAAATCCCCAAGAAGGGATAATTTCCCTGTATTGGAAAACTGAAGTGAAATCTCGTCTCCTGAGACAACTAACTAGCTCTGGCCTGCCCTGTTCCAACCTTTCATCAGCAGCAGCTCAGGCACACAAAAACAAGACCAAAATAAAAGGCACGAGAAAACAAATCAAAATTTTATACAGAAAAGCAGGCAGGCAAGTGGGTGGTCCAGTCCCCCGTTTGACCTGGGTTCTCCTGGTGCTCTGGTGTTCTGGTTAACTAGGACACCACGTGCATTTTGTGAATATTAAGCCATTCGTTTGCTAACTAAACAAATTGGTCAACCAAGGGCCAATGAGAACATGATGGATTCTGAGGCTCTCACAAAAAATGGCTTGGCAGCTCCTACCTAAGGCAGCCTTCCACCCAATCTACCTCACCCCATCCCTTTCTCCCCAATTTCTATAGCTAACTTGTGTCAGCTTGCTGGGGGTTTTCACACCCCCACTGGAGTGCAGATCCCCTCCCACTCTTTTACCCAACAGTTGGGCTCTTGTTCTCAAGGCCACTAAGTCCCTCTCTTCCTCAGCCTGTGAGATGGTCACAGCACATTGGTAATCACTGACTCATCCGATCCCCCTGAGGAGGCTGGGGGAAATGCAGAGGGCCACAGGATGTATGGCCCACATCCCTTTGGCCCTTTGCAGAGCTGGCAGGCAGAGAGGTGCCAGCGACACCACTTCCCCTTGGAACACTGTAGACCCTCTTTGAGCCAGCTCTGGTACCAGTGGGCTGATGTCAGGCTCTCTACCCTCGAAGAGGCCAAGATCTCTAGACAGCTCCACTGTTGCCAATAGATCTAATCTCCTTATTCCAAGTCAGATGAAATCCAATAAGGCTGCTAAGTCCACAACTTATCCCTCCTCACGGGCAGAGGCAAAGGCAAAGTCGGCCCTTCAGGCCATACCAACAATAACGCCAGAATTATTACTGCTTCTCAGATAACTATTTGGGGAACTGAGAACTATTTCCCCAAGTTTCTCAAAGATTAACCCTGGTTTACCAATGTTTTCGCTCTGCAAAACTTCATTTTCAGCGGCAACATTTTCTCTGGCTTCTTCCCAGTGATACCAGCTCAGAACCTCTCGCTTCATAGAGCCACTGACATCAATGTCCAATTCCCATACCAAAGAAGAATCCCAAAGTCAGCTCTAAAAATCCATTTACACAGACCGTTTGAAATCTACAGAAAAACTAAAAAGCACAGGCTAAACAACACAAACCAGTCACGGTGGCTTAACATGAAAAGCGGGGGAGGAGGCGGGATGGTTTGTGTATTGTTTCACTTGGAAAAATACCCCAGTGAAAAGGTTTATCCACATGTTCAGCCTTTTAGGCAAATCCACTATAACTTAGCAGGATGCCTGCAGGCCGTTCTGAAAATAAGCAGAATGGCACACTCCTTATTCCACCCCTTCAGGAGCTGCCAGCCCCTTCCCTATACCCCTCTCCCCCCAAACATCTGGTCTGGGCTGGGAGCGGGACCCACTCCCTGGGAAGCCTCCATGTTCGCAGGAGAGGCGGTGTCCTCACTCAGGGAAGCCTGCTAAGAACCCGGCCGCGCTTCTGAATTCCCCCCACCGTGAGAGGCTCCTGGCTGAGAATGCTAGGGACAGGGAGCCTGGCGAGGAAGCAGGGAGACTGCAGAAGGGCAGCAGAAGGGGGAGGAAGAAGGAGGGAGAAGCCTGGTTCCCAGGACGGTCCCGAGCTGGGGACTTCTCCTAAGCGTCCAGCGGTGGAGGCGTCGGTCCCGAGATCCCCCACGGGACTGTCCGGGCCGGCCAGCAGCTGCTCAGAGGTTCCTGGGAAGAAACTGGAGGCTGAGATCCGTCCGGGACCCCGACTGAAAGGGTGGGCGGGACGGGGGCTCAGGACAAAGTCCCAGCTTGGGCGTCGGGACCTGAGGGGCGGGAGGCGGGGGAAGGGGCTGGGCTCAGCTCTCACCAGCACCAGGGCGAACCTTTCCTCCAGCTCACAGGGCTCAGGCATCGGCATCTTGCCGGGCGGCAGCAGCAAAGGGACAGAGGGCGGCTCTCCCGGGCCCCCCTCGGCGCTCTCCAGGTTGCCCATCGCTGCGGGGCCCCCTCAGGGGCCTCGGCCCCCCACCTCCACGCCCCGGAGCTTTCGGCTCTGCGGCTCCGACCAGGCTCCTCCTTCAGCGCCGGCTCCCCTAGTCCCGACTCCTCGGCCCCGTCGGGGTCGCCGGTGGTTCCCTGGAGTCCCTCAGGAGGCGGCGCGCGGCGAGGGCTAAGGCAGCGTAGCGGACAGCCGCACCGAAGCGAGGGGGACGGAGGCAGCCGGCTCTTGCTCACACCCGCCGCCTCGCCGCGCTCGGCTAGCTGCGCGGGCGCTGCCCCTCCCCGCCCCCCGCGCTCTTTCCCTTCCCCCCCACCCAACGTCGCTTCCTCCCACCCACTGCCGGCCGGGACTCGGGCTTCCCCCGCGAGCGCCGACTGCAGCCAGCCCGCCGCGCGCCCCATTCATGCAAGCCCCGCCTCCCTCCCAGAGGCCTCCCAGGCGACCCGGCCCGATTGACGGCCGCTTCTGCCAATCACAGGTCCTCCCGCCCTTGACGGCCTCGTGCAGGGCGCCGAGCGCTCCCTGGCGGCCTCAGCCGGGATCGAATCACCGCGGTTCCCAGAGGGCGTGAGGCGCTGGCCTGGACACCCCGGGAATGGGCCGTACCCTTTTTCACAAGGAACTCATGATGTATACAAGTAAGTAAAATATTATACAAGGCATGGCGTACAAAACTACAAGAGAAGTAGAAACAAGCAGGATACTCAGAAGAGGGAGAGAGACAGTATCCGTTAAGAGTCGGGGTGAGGGGCCGGGCGCGGTGGCTCAAGCCTGTAATCCCAGCACTCTGGGAGGCCGAGACGGGCGGATCACGAGGTCAGGAGATCGAGACCATCCTGGCTAACACGGTGACCCCGTCTCTACTTAAAAAATACAAAAAGCTAGCCAGGCGAGGTGGCGGGCGCCTGTAGTCCCAGCTACTCGGGAGGCTGAGGCAGAAGAGTGGCGTAAACCCGGGAGGCGGAGCTTGCAGTGAGCTGAGATCCGGCCACGGCACTCCAGCCTTGGCTACAGAGCGACACTCCGTCTCAAAAAAAAAAAAAAAAAGAGTCGGGGTGAGGGAGATCATGGTTGGACCAGGCATTGAGGGATGAGGAAGCCCTTGCCCGACAGAGGCAGGGGAAAAGACATTTAGGAGGAGAGGAGCTTAACCATGGTCACAGGCTCATCTGGCTGCGTGTGAAAATGGAGAGGCGGGAGAAGAATGCTGTTCTGGGCTCAGTCGGCGGGTGGGTCGTTGATGATGCGGTGGACATTTGTTGTCTAGCCGCCATCTTCTTCCAGTGATAGCATCCCCTTTTCTTTTAGGAAACCACCTCTCCCCTCTTCTCAGTCTAAATGGAGCTGAACTTTATCCCCGGTTCCGAAGGGCCCCAAGACCCAGGCCCAGTCAGTTACAACATTTTCCTCCTCTACTCTTAGACAGTGTTTTAGGGATTGTCACTTGACCCAAACCCAGACAATATGATATAGCCAAGGCTTTCTCTGTAACAATCAGGAAAGAGGCACTCACTCTCTCTCCGTTTAGGCTGCAAAATTGTTAGAATGTAAACCTGCAGCCGCTGGTGGTCTCTTATCACCTGTAACACATCAAGCCTGCTTGAGAATGAAGCCAATGCAGAGGAAAGGCTACGAGACAGAAGAAAATTCTAATGACATGCCGAAAACCTGGATCTAACCATGCCTGAAGTTATCACCTAGATTTTTCATTGATTTATTCAACAAACATTTATTTGAAAAAGCTTATTCTATGCCAGATACTATTCTGGGCATTGAAGATACATCTGCAAACAGCATATACATTGTGTCCTCTTAGAATTCACCATCTGTGTAGAAGGAAAGATAGACAATAAACTAGATGAGTAAAATGTATAGATGTTAGTGATCAGTGGTATTAAAAATAAAACTGAAAGGGGATAGAGATGGAAGAGGCATTAAGATTTTAAATAGAGTTGCTTACTTGGGAGGCTGAGGCAGGAGGGTCAATTGAACCTAGGAGGTTGAGGCTGTACTGAGCCATGTTCATGCCACTCCACTCTAGCCTGGGTGACAGGGTGACTCTGTCTCAATAAATAAGTAAATAAAGCTGCTGCTTGTCACAGGCATGATGGCTTCCAGGTTAGTTTTCAGAGCTGGAGCGCCAGCCACATAGGCCTGAGGGCTTACAGTCCCAATGGGGTGGTTGCAGCATGCTTCATGGCATCTGGAGGTGGTGTTCCTACTGATGACGAGCAGATGACTGGGCTGGAGAGGGAGGTCATGATAGCCATGTATGAGACTGGACCCATACAATATACTACCCCAAAAGGCAACTTCAGGCACCAGGGAGGACCCTAACAGCTCCCTCCATCACCAAGAGAATAGCGAGCTGCATCTGTGAAGAGGACAACAGTGCTGTCAACTGGTTCTGGCTGCACGAAGGCGAGACCCAGCGATGCTCTAAGTGTGAACCCATTACAAGCTGATGCCCCACCAGTTGGCCCAGTGAGCCCTGGCAGTAATTGCTCAAAAATGTGCTGTAAAGTATCTTCTCTCCAGTAAAGACTAGCCATTGCATTGGCTCCTTCTTCCCCTCCCTCATAAGAAATTTTTTAAATAGGATGATCAAGGAAGGACTCACTAATAAGATAGCATTTGGGTAAAGATCTGAAGAATGTAAGGAAATAAGCTATATGACTATCTAGCGAAGAATTATCCAGACAAAGGGAATGGCAAGTGCATACTATGCCTGATGTATTACAAGAACAGCAAAGATGCCAGTGTAGCTGGAGTGCAATGAGCAAGGAAAAGAGTAGTGAAAGATGAAGTCAGAAAGGTAACCAGAAGCCATGTTGTGTAGGATATTGTAGGTTATTGTGTGAGGACTTTGGTTTTCTCTAAGTAGGATAGGTAGCCATTGGAGGATTTTGAGCAGAGGAGTGATATGATCTAACATGTTTTCTAACAGGGATCACTCTGGCTCTTGCATTGAAAACAAACCAACTGAAGTATGCACAGGGAGACTAGTTAGCAGGCTAATCCAATCATTTGGGTGAGAGATGGTTTGCACCAGGGTGGTAGCTGTAACAGTGGAAAGAAATGGTCAGATTCCTTATAGACTTTAAAGTAAAGCTGATGGAATTTCTTGATAGTTTGAATGTGGAGGGTGAATGAAAGATTACTGCAAAGTATTTGACTTGAGCAACAAAGACGGTGGAGTTTTCACTAATTGAAATGGGGAAAATGATAGGAGGCGTAGGTTTGGTGAGGGGAATTGGAAAGGGAAGGTCAGGAACAAGTTTGGGCCATGTTGAGTTTGATTTGCCTCTCGAACATCCAAGTAAAGATAACCACTAAGCAACTGGATATATGTGAGTTTGCTTTTCAGACTCATATATGTCTTATTGCAATTGCACCCCACTGGGACTGCAAGCCCTCAAAGCCTACATGGCCAGCGTTCCAGCTCTGCAAAGTAACCTTGAAGCCATCATGCCTGCGACAAGCAGCAGCTCTACTTATTAATTAATTTCTGCAATTTGGCAATGTAAATTTGGAAATCATCATCATATAGATGCTATTAAAACTAGTAAATTCTTTTTCTAACTCACTCTGCATTGGGTTCCTGTTGTTTACAACCAAGAGGTAGAAACTAGAGGTAGAAATGGTCTTTCCAAACCATTGAAACCCTTTTCTGTGAAGCTCAGCCTCTTCTAATCAGTGAAAAAATTAATCAGTTCACATCTTATCCCTTTCTTCCTCTCTATTTCTTAGCCTAAATACGTGCTTTCCCAACTGCTGTAGCAGACTCGTCTAAGCAGAGGTGTTATACCAAGACTGTAGACTTCCACTAGACAAAAATTGAGAATTCAAGAAGGGAATAATTCATCAGTCATTTATCATGGATGCACAAGGAACATATAGCAAAAAGAAGAAACTTGATAGGACAGCGAATAGCAGTGTATTCACCTTTGTGTGGTCTCTTGATCCCTAGCCTTTTAATTCTGTTTTTGCTTACCTCAAGCATAACCACCAGATTTATATACTCTAGGGTCTTTGGGGGTCTGCTAGATTACTGCTTTCATTGTTAACTCCCTGTTCACCCACCTTCAAATGCTTACTTTCTATAGGATAAAACTAAAACTCCTTACTCTGATATTCGAGGGTCTGTATTATCTCCAAACTCTAATGTATTCTAATCAAATCAGCCCTTTGCTTCAGCTGGAAAGGTCCATCTCCAAACATTAGTTGCTCATTCTTTTTTTTTTTTTTTTTTTTTTTTTTTTGAGACGGAGTCTTACTCTGTCGCCCAGGCTGGAGTGCAGTGGCCGGATCTCAGCTCACTGCAAGCTCCGCCTCCCGGGTTCACGCCATTCTCCTGCCTCAGCCTCCGGAGTAGCTGGGACTACAGGCGCCCCCCACCTCGCCCGGCTAGTTTTTTGTATTTTTTAGTAGAGACGGGGTTTCACCGGATTAGCCAGGATAGTCTCTATCTCCTGACCTTGTGATCCGCCCGTCTCGGCCTCCCAAAGTGCTGGGATTACAGGCTTGAGCCACTGCGCCCGGCCTAGTTGCTCATTCTTATGTCTAGCTTTGCTCTTTGTGGTAGACAGAATAATGGCTCCCAAAGTATCCATATCCTAATCCCCAGAACCTGTGTATATGTTATCTTATGTGGCAAAACGGACTTTGCAAATGTGATTAAGTTACAGATCTAGAGATAAGAGGATTATCCAGATGATCTCAATGTGATCACAACAGTCTGTATAAGAGGAAAGGCCAAAATGAGGGAGGGGGATGTGATGACAGAAATAGGGGTCAGGGTGAGGTGGGGCCATGAGCCAAGGAATGCAGTAGCTTCTAGAAACTGAAAAAAGTCAAGGAAACAGATTCTCCTTTCAATTCTCTATAAGGAACATGACCCTGTCAACACTTTAAGTTGAGCCCTGTTAGACCTGATTTCAGACTTCTGATCTCTAGAACTATAAAATCGTAAATCTGTGTTGTTCTTAGCCACCATTTGTGATAATTTGTTAGAGAAGCAACAGAAAACTAACACATTCTTGCTGCGTCCCTGATCTGGATTTCTTCTTCCTTCTACTCCATCTATCCAAATCCTACCCAGGCTTAATACAATCGTTAGGTTTATTGGGTGCTTATGTACAAAACATCTGACTAGATACCAGTAGATAAAGAATGAATGCAAGATAAAAAGATGAACAAGAGACCTGCTGCCAACTTCAAAAGAGCTCCAAGTCTGCAGCAGGGGAGGCAAGGTAGAGAGAAGGAGTATGGACCCAGTTTGAAAGAACCACATAAGATCATTGGTATTATATTGGTGGGTGCCAAGTTTCAAATCCCATCCTGGAGTTTTCCCAAATTCAAATGATCATGACTCTTGTTTCCTCTACTTTTCATTTAGAACTTGTAGATATGCAACTCTTGGTTCCTTTACTTCCTTGTTGTTTAGTTTTTGGTTTTTTTTTTTTTGACAGAGTCTCACTCCGTTGCCCAGGCTGGAGTAGAGTGGTGCAATCTTGGCTCACTGCAGCCTCCACTTCTGGGTTCAAGTGATTCTCCATCCTCCGCCTCCCGAGTAGCTGGGATTACAGGTGTGTACCACCACATCCAGCTAATTTTTGTATTTTTAGTAGAGACTGGGTTTCACCAATGTTGGCCAGGCTGGTCTCCAACTCCTGGTGATCCACCTGTGTAGGCCTCCCGAAGCTGTTTAATTTTTTGTCTATGTCTTGTCTGGTCTGTGGAGCTTATTTGTTTATTTAAACATATATATACATATATATATCCAGTACCTCTTTTGTTTCAGGTACTAAGGAAGATCCATCTATGAATAGGTGTCTTTCTTCCCTGTGCTTACAACCTAGTAGGAATCTAAAAGCCTCTCAAACTAATGTTTACAAAACAGTATGATAAGTATTGTCATAGAGGGACATGCAAAGTGCTACTGAGAGAACTGGGGAGTGGATAACACTTGAGCCAGTGCTTACGGGCAAATAGATGTGCCAAATGGAAAAGAGAGAACAGTGTGATGAGAAGGTGATGGAAAGAAGGATGATCAGGAAGGAGAAAAGGCATTCCAGAAGGGGGAACGATACAGGTGAAAATGGATTGTTTGAGCAATAGTAAGAAATTCAGTGAAGCTGAAGAGTAGGGTGTGTAGCAGGAAGAGAGGAGATAAATCTAGAAAGACAGGTCAGATCAAGTTCAGAAAGAGCCCTATGCTAAGGTAAGAAGTTTGTCCTTTTTTTTTTTTTTTTGAGACAGGGTCTTGGTCTGTCACCCAGGCTGGAGTGCAGTGGCGTAATCTCTGCTCACTGCAACCTCAACCTCCTAGCTCAAGTGATCCTCCCACCTCAGCTTTCCTAGTACCTGTGACTACAGGTGTGTGCCATCATGCCCAGCTAATTTTTGTATTTTTTTGTAGAGATGGGGTTTCACCATATTGCTCAGGCTGGTCTCAAGCTCCTGGGCTCAAATGATCCTCCTGCCTCAGCCTCCCAAAGTGTTGGGATTATAGGCACAAGCTACCATGCCCGGTTGAGTTTGTCCTTTATTATGTAGATAGTAGCGTGTCCTAGACAGTTTTTAAGTAAGATCTATGGAAAAATTTCTTTAGGAGCACTTGAAAATATAGAGGGTCTACAGAAATGACATAGAGAAGATAGAAGCCTGAACCAAATCAGAGCAGGGGGATGAACCGAAGTAAAGTTGGGGAAGGAGATATACCTGAGATACAATCAACCAGACTTCATTGCTTATTACATAATAATACTGACTGGTGGGGCTGGGTATGGTGGCTCACGCCTATAATCCCAGCACTTTGAGAGGCAGAGGCAGGCAGATTGCTTAAGGCCAGGAGTTCGAGACCAGCCTGGCCAAAATGCTGAAACTCCGTCTTTACTAAAAATAAAAAAAATTAGCCAGGTGTGGTGGCACACACCTGTAATCCCAGCTACTTGGGAGGCTGTGGCAGGAGACTCACTTGAACCCAAGAGGGGAAGGTTGCAGTGAGCTGGGATTGTGCCATTGCACTCCAGCCTGCACAACAGAGTGAGACTCGGTCTCAAGAAACAAAAACAAAAACAACAAAAAAAAATTTGACCCAGCAATCCCATTACTGAGTATGCACCCAAAGGATTATAAGTCATTCTACTATAAAGATACAGGCACACGTATGTTTATTGTGTGCACACTGATCATTTGCAATAGCAAAGACTTGGAACCAACCCAAATGCCCATCAATGATAGCCTGTATAAAGAAAATGTGGCACATATACACCATGGAATACTATGCAGCCATAAAGATGAGTTCATGTCCTTCGCAGGGACATGGATGAAGCTGAAAACCATCATTCTCAGCAAACTAATACAAGAACAGAAAACCAAACACCGCATGTTCTCACTCGTAAGTGGGAGTTGAACAATGAGAACACTTGGACACAGGGAGGAGAACATCACACACCGGGGCCTGTCTCGGGGTGGGGGGTTAGGGGAGGGATAGCATTAGGAGAAACACCCAATGTAGATGATGGATTGATGGGTGCAGCAAACCACCATGGTACGTATATACCTATGTGACAAACCTGTACGTTCTGCACATGTACCCCGGAACTTAAAGTATAATTTAAAAAAAAAAGTGACTGGTATTACTATAGTGTTTTACAATTTTCAACATTTTTTCACATCCATTATCTAATTAGATCTTTACAACACTATACAATGGAGATATTATCATTATCCTTATCTTATAGATGAGAAGGCAGATTTTAAAAAGTGAAGTCATATGAACAAGATCACCTAGTGAGTAAGTGGTATCCCTGGCTCTGAACCCAGGCTTTGTTTCAGAATCCCATGCCATCTGATTATCTAACGAGAACTGAGGAAGTAAAGAAGACTGAAGAGTTTAGGACAGGTTAAGGATGCCCTACCTTTAGTCTCTAGGGAAGCTCTTAGGTCAACTGCTTCCCTCTCCTTACTGATAGCACTTTCAAACTCCAGCCTCCACCCCTGTCCTACCCATCGAAGATGCTTCTACATTGTCCCTACCTCCTAGTCTAGCGCCTAGTCTTTAGAAACACACACCTCCTCTCCCCATCTCTTTCCTAGGAAGGTGTGGGAGAAGCGTGAACACAGATATTTAAGAGTTTTACTTAATAATTTGCCCTAGCAAATTATTACAGGCGGTGGCTTACACCTGTAATCTCAGCACTTTGGGAGGCTGAGGAGGGAGGATGACTTGAGCCTAGGAGTTTGAGACCACCTTGGGCAACATGGTGAAACCCCGTCTCTACAAAAAATACAAAAATGAGCTGGGCACGGTGGCATGCACCTGTGGTCCCAGCTACTTAAGAGGCTGAGGTGGGAGGATCACTTAAGCCTGGGAGGTCTAGGCTGCAGTGAGCCATGACTGCACCACTGCACTCCAGCCTGGGGGACAGCAGAGATCCTGTCTCAAAAAATAGTAATAAAATAAAATAGAATGCTCTTCTCCTTCTTTGCTGGCCAGTTCCTACTCATCTGTTAAAATCAAGCTTAGAGGTTACCTCTTTGATGACATCCTACCAAGTCTGATTGAGAACATCTCTGTGAGCATATAGTATTCTAACATATCTCTATCATCATACCATGAAATCATCAGGTCATGTAAGCTCCTTCAGGGAAGATAGGTATTCTTGATATCTAGCTATAGCACCCACTCCATGTCTGTTACATGCTTGTTGAACAAATGAATGCATTTCCACAATCCCATTTTTCCCATGATAGAAGATGTTTTGTTCTTTTTTTTTTTTTTTTTGAGACAGAGTTACTCTGTGGCACAGGCTGGAGTGCAGTGGCATGATCTCAGCTCACTGCAACCTCCACTTCCGGGGTTCAAGCGATTCTCATGCTTCAGCCTCCTGAGTAGCTGGGATTACAGGCATGTGCCACCAGGCCTGGCTAATTTTTGTATTTGTTTTTAGTAGAGATGGAGTTTCACGATGTTGGCCAGGCTGGTCTCAAACTCCTGGCCTCAAGTGAACCGCCCACCTTGGTCTCCCAAAGTGCTGGGATTATAGGAATGAGCCACTGTGCCCAGCTGAAGATGTTGGATTCTTTATCATTCCTCCCAGATACATCCTGACTGCATGTATCACTCAGGATAGTTGGAGGGGATTTGGTGCAGAAAACAGAAACCCCTGCAACTATCTTAGGGATACAAAGAATTAAGTGCTTACAAAATCCTTCAGAAAGTCTAGAGGAGCGGCCGGGCACGGTGGCTCATGCCTGTAATCCCAGCACTTTGGGAGGCCGAGGCAGGTGGATCACGAGGCCAAGAGATGGAGATCATCCTGGCCAACATGATGAAACCCTGTCTCTATTAAAAATACAAAATTTAGCTGGGTATGGTGGTGCACGCCTGTAGTCCCAGCTACTCGGGAGGCCGAGGCAGGAGAACCTCTTGAACCCGAGAGGCAGGGGTTTCAGTGAGCTGAGATCATGCCACTGCACTCCAGCCTGGTGACAGAGCAAGACTCCGTCTCAAAAAAAAAAAAAAAAAAGAAAAAGAAAAAGAAAGAAAGTCTGGAGGAGCTAGCTTTGGGTTGAAACTCCAAGAATAACCACCGGAACATGGTAAGGGAAGCTGCTACCTCTACCACTGTCAGGGAGGGTGAAGCACCTGAAAGTCTCCACTAATTGGGTTTAAGAATAAGGGGTTGCAGCTGTGATCCAGGGAGCTGGCAGCTGTATCAGGACATTGCCACTGCTACACTCTGATGCAACCACCTCTCAATATTTGCAAAGCTAGAGACCTAACAGTATCACTGCAATAGAAACATGACACTTCTCTACAACCTTGCTTGGCCGGGAGAAATAGTCAAAGTAGCAGGGTGATGGCCTTTGTCTCACTTCTACATTCTATTATATATATTTTTTGAGACAGAGCCTCACTCTGTCATCTAGGCTGGAGTGCAGTGGCGCAATCACAGCTCACTACAGCTTTGAACTCCTGGGCTCACGCAATCCTCCCACCTCAGCCTCCCAAGTAGCTGGGACTACAGACATGTACCACCACACTGGCTAATTTATATATATATATAAAAAAAGTTTGTAATACAGGGTCCCATTGTGTTGTGCAGGCTGGTTTCAAACTCCTGGGCTCAAGCAACCATTCTGCCTCAGCCTCCCAAATTACTAGAATTACAGGTATGAGCCCAGCCTCACTTCTGCATTCGAAATCTCACCCAAGTACATGTGATTGGCTGTAAGGCATTCTGAGACATACAATCCTTAGCTTTTTAGCCTCTTCAGGAAAGTATGCTAAAAGGAGATGAAAATGGATGCTGAATGCTAACCAATCATATCTACCACATTGCTTGTCTGAAAATCCACCCAACTGTCTTACCATCCACAACTGAATCTCTTCCTCTACACCTATACCCCTTGCCCAGTACCTGCCCCAGTGGCTGGTTTAGTCTCTGATTCTTGCCCTTAGTCAGCTCCTTCAGGCTACAGTTTGACATTTTCTGCAACTTGGTTTAGGCAAAATGTCTTAGCTATGATTCCAGAGGCACAATCCATAAAAGAGCAATTGATATATTGGACTCTATCAGAATTAAAAATTAATACTATTTGAAAACTACTGTTAGGAGAACTAAAAACAGATCGCAAGCTAGGACCGGGAGGAAATATTGCAAATCACCTATCTGACAAAGGATTTGTATCCAGAGTATATAATGAACTCTCAAAACTTGGCTGGGCACAACGGCTCACGCCTGTAATCCCACCACTTTGGTGAGGCTAAGGCAGGCGAATCACTTGAGGTCAGGAGTTCGAGACTGGCCTGGCCAACATGATGAAACCTCGTCTCTACTAAAAAATTCAAAAATTAGCTGGGGGTGGTGGTGCGCGCCTGTAATCCCAGCTACTCGGGAGACTGAGGCGGGAGAATCACTTGAACCTGGGAAGTGGAGGTTGCAGTGAGCTGAGATTGCACCAATGCACTCCAACCTGAGTGACAGAATGAGACTCCATCTCAAAAAAGAAAAAGAAAACAAACACCCAACTCAATAGCAGCAGGTATTAAGCAGCCTCTGCAAAAAAGAAAAGAAAAAAGAGAAAAAGAAAAGAATAAACAAAGAGCTCAATTAAAAATGGGTGCTTTTTCGTCTGGGCTGCCAACATGCCATCCAGACTGAGGAAGACCCGGAAATTACAGGGCCACGTGAGCCACGGCCACGGCTGCATAGGCAAGCACCGGAAGCACCCCGGAGGCTGCGGTAATGCTGGTGGTCTGCATCACCACCGGATCAACTTCGACAAATACCACCCAGGCTACTTTGGGAAAGTTGGTATGAGGCATTACCACTTAAAGAGGAACCAGAGCTTCTGCCCAACTGTCAACCTTGACAAATTGTGGACTTTGGTCAGTGAGCAGACACGGGTGAATGCTGCTAAAAACAAGACTGGGGCTGCTCCCATTATTGATGTGGTGCGATCGGGCTACTTCAAAGTTCTGGGAAAAGGAAAGCTCCCAAAGCAGCCTGTCATCGTGAAGGCCAAATTCTTCAGCAGAAGAGCTGAGGAGAAGATTAAGGGTGTTGGGGGGGCCTGTGTCCTGGTGGCTTGAGGTCACATGGAGGGAGATTCATTAAATGCTGACTACTTTAAAAAAAAAAAAAAAATGGGTAAGAAAAAAAAAAAAATTCGGCCAGACACAGTGGCTCATGCCTATAATCTTGGCACTCTGGGAGGCCAAGGCTGGAGAATTGCTTGAGTTGCTTAAGTCCAGGAGTTGAGGACCAGACTGGGCAAAAATGGAATCCCATCTCTATAAAAAAATTAAAAATAAAGTTAGCCAGGTCCATGGCACACACCTGTAGTCCCAGCTACTCAGGAGGCTGAGGTGGGAGGATCACTTGAGTCCCGGAGTTTGAGACTGCAGTGAGCCATGATTGTACCACTTTACTCTAGCCTGGACAACAAAGTGAGACCCAGTCTCAAAAAATGATAGCAATTTTTCAAAAATTAAGTCTAAAATAAAGGCTGAGCGTGGTGGCTCACGCCTGTAATCCCAGCACTTTGTGAGGCCGAGGCGGGTGGATCACGAGCTCAGGAGTTCAAGACCAGCCTGGCCAACATGGTGAAACCCCATCTCTACTAAAAATATGAAAAATTAGCTGGGCGTGGTGGCGGGTGCCTGTAGTCCCAGCTACTTGGGAGGCTGAGGCAGAAGAATCGCTTGAACCTGGGAGGCGGAAGTTGCAGTGAGCCGGGATCGCACCATTGCCCTCCAGACCGGGAGACAGTACGAGACAGCATCTCAAAAAATAAATAATAATAATAATTTTTAGCAGAGACAAGAGTTGCCAAGGTGGTCTCGAACTCCTGGCCTCAAGTGATCTCCCTGCCTGGGCCTCCTAAAGCTCTGAGTTTAAAGATATGAGCCACTGTGTAGGCCTAGAGCATTTTTCATATACATATTTGCCACCTGTACATCTTTTTTTTTTTTTGAGATGGAGTCTCACTCTATCGCCCAGGCTGGAGTGCAGTGGCATGATCTCAGCTCACTGCAACCTCTGCCTTCCGGGTTCAAGGATTCTCTTGCCTCAGACTCCTGAGTATTTGGGATTACAGGCACGTGCTACCACGCCCGGCTAATTTTTGTATTTTTAGTAGAGACTGGGTTTCACCATGTTGGTCAGGCTGGTCTCAATCTCCTGACCTCGTGATCTGCCCGCCTCACCTCCCAAAGTGCTGGGATTACAGGCATCAGCCACCACGCCTGTCCACCATCTGTACATCATCTTTGGTAAGGTGTCTGTTAAGGTATTTGGCCCATTTTAAATTTTTTATTTTATCTTCTTTCAGATCAAGTAAACAAAATGGCCCATTTTTTAAAAATAGGGTACTTTGTTTCCGTATTGTCGAGTTTTAAGAGTTTTTTGTTTATTTTGGTTAATAGTACTTATGTCTTTTGCAAATATTTTCTCCCAGTCTGTAGCTTAATTTTTCGTTCTCTTGACAGTGTCTTTTGCAAAGCAGAAAATTTTCATTTTAATGAAGTCAACCTTTATCAATTATTTCTTTCATAGGATTATACCTTTGGTGTTATATCTAAAAAGGAATCACCAAACCCAATGCCATCTACATTTTCTCCTATGTTATCTTCTAGGAGTTTTATACTTTTGAGCATTTATACCCTTTGCCCACTTTTATGTTTCTTTTTTTTTTTTTTTTCTTATTGATTTGTAGGAAGAACACTGTTTCAGGCCAGGCATGGTGGCTCACACCTGTAATCCCAGCACTTTGGGAGGCTGAGGTGGGCGGATCACTTGAGGTCAGGAGTTCAAGACCAGCCTGGACAACATAGTGAAATCCCGTCTCTACTAAAAATACAAACAACAACAACAACAACAAAACAGCTGGGTGCAATAGCTCACACCTGTAATCCCAGCATTTTGGGAGGCTGAGGCAGGTGGATCACCTGAGGTCAGGAGTTCAAGACCAGCCTGGCCAACATGGTGAAACCCTGTCTCTACTAAAAATTAAA